>NC_054382.1:0-82500 GCF_017654675.1 Xenopus laevis | reverse complement strand
CTAATTACTGACTGATAATTACACATTTGTCATTGAGAACCATTCCCAATTGTGTATCACATCAACCCTCCCCTGACAAAGCCCAGGATTAACCTGCTCTCTGCCACATGAACACTGAAGGCTAAAGCCAATCCCTACAGGAAGAACAGTCCTGCTTATAAAGGAGAACTAAAACTTAAGTAAAGGACTAGGGCAGAAATACTGTACGTGCTCTGTGCTACTGAATATACATCACATCTCACAATACAAGGCTGAGACTGATTAGCAAATAATTATTGGAACGTGGCAGCTCAGAAACCAGCGCTTTTATCCAAATATAATCATCGACCCTGTAGCATCAGCTTCATTCTCTGCTTCATCATTTGCAATTACCCCTAAACTGGGCTTCCACCCCTTTCCCTTCTTTCCTCTAATCTGATTGGCTTCCTCATTCTTGCTGGGAGGAGCTACTGATGAATCATTATTATAGTAATCATATCCCCTTATAAATGTATATATAGTGATCATATCCCCCTTATATATTTATATATAGTGATCATATCCCCCTTATATATTTATATATAGTGATCATATCCCCTTATATATTTATATATAGTGATCATATCCCCTTATATATTTATATATAGTGATCATATCCCCCTTATATATTTATATATAGTGATCATATCCCTCTTATATATTTATATATAGTGATCATATCCCCTTATATATTTATATATAGTGATCATATCTCCCTTATATATTTATATATAGTGATCATATCCCCTTATATATTTATATATAGTGATCATATCCCCTTATATATTTATATATAGTGATCATATCCCTCTTATATATTTTATATATAGTGATCATATCCCCTATATATATTTATATATAGTGATCATATCCCGCTTATATATTTTATATATAGTGACATCATATCCCCTTATATATTTATATATAGTGATCATATCCCTCTTATATATTTATATATAGTGATCATATCCCCTTATATATTATATATAGGATCATATCCCTTATATATTATATATGTGATCATATCCCCTTATATATTTATATATAGTGATCATTATGCCCTTATATATTTATATATAGTGATCATATGCCCTTTATATATTTATATATAGTGATCATATGCCCTTATATATTTATATATAGTGATCATATCCCCTTATATATTTATATATAGTGATCATATGCCCTCTATATTATATATAGTGATCATATCCCTCTTATATATTTATATATAGGGATCATATCCCCCCTTTATATATTTAAATATAGTGATCATATCCCCTTATATATTTAATATATAGTGATCAGATCCCCTTATATATTTATATATAGTGATCATATCCCCTTATATATTTATATATAGTGATCAATATCCCCCTTATATATTTATATATAGTGATCATATCCCTCTTATATATTTATATATAGTGATCATATCCCCTTATATATTTATATACAGTGATCATATCCCCTTATATATTTATATATAGTGATCATATCCCCTTATATATTTATATATATAGTGATCATATCCCCTTATATATTTATATATAGTGATCATATCCCCCCTTATATATTTAAATATAGTGATTATATCCCCCTATATATTTATATATAGTGATCATATCCCCCAGTACTGAGCTTCCCGTCTCAATCGTCTCTCCCCTCTGTTACTGAACCCAAGCTGAGCTGATGTTGTCTCATGATTCCTTATTGCCCAGGGGTGGGGACACCCCATTATTGCTCAAGTAACATTTTCCCCAGGGGTTGTTTTTATTTGTTAGGTGTGTGTGGGTACTGGGCACCCCTCATCTTACTCCCACTCTGTCATACTTATACGCGGGGGTCTGCCTGCTGCTGCTGCTGGGGAGAGGCTTAGGGGTGGGGTGGGGGGGAGGAATCAAGCAGAATGTGGGGGTACTTATTTCATAGAAGCTGATGCAACTGGGCTGATGATGAAGCAATTGTGATGCAGCCTGCACTGGTTTCTAAGCTGCTAATGAATTGCTAGTCAGCCTGATGGCATTTATATTGTATATATCCTGTACATTGTGCTCAGGCAAGGACTGAAGATGGAGGACTAGTGGGTGCAGAAGAGCTGACAATTGATACAATGTTGCAGTGAGGTGAGTAGTCAGGGAATGGGAAGAGACAGACAGACGGTATGGGTATAAGGAAGTTATTCAGAATTAGATTCTCGTGAGTGTAATATGTCAGGGTCTCGTATGTAAAACCATTTTATATCTTATCCTGGGACCCCACTTACCTCATCTTCCTAAACTACAGTTACACATGTACTTCCCATAACGGCTGCTCATTTATGGGAACAGGCCTCCACCCTTAGCTCCACATTTCACTTGCTATCCCTCTCAGCACACAATAGTCCCTCAGCTTCACCTCATACCCTCCATCATTCTGATAGCACCCCATCCCATCCCATCCCCGGTGTCTACAATCTCATTTGTGATTTGGGGTCTCCTGTATAAGAATGAGGCTGGGGATCTTTGCAATAAGTGACATAACCCAGGAGGACAGCTGGGTGGCCAGTCAGCGCTGACAGTTTCATGTGTGTAAATAGTGACTGAACACCTTAACCTCCCTCCTCGCTCAACCTGTTAGTGCCCCTCATGTTCCGACATGCAGACAAGCAGGGCAGTCAGGGAGAGGCTGCGAGTTTGTGCAAGAGCCAGAGCTGTTCCCAGGGCTGTCTGTCTGCTTTGTCCTGAGTGCCTCATACTCTCTAACCTCCAGGATTCTGCCCCGCGCTCTTTTACCTCTGGGATTCTGCCCTCCTCTCTCTTACCTCTGGGATTCTGCCCCGCACTCTCTTACCTTTGGAATTCTGCCCTCCTCTCTCTTACCTCTGGGAGTCTTCCTTCCTCTCTCTTACCTCTGGGAGTCTTCCTTCCTCTCTCTTACCTCTGGGATTCTGTCCTCCTCTCTCTTACCTTTGGTATTCTGCCCTCCTCTCTCTTACCTCTGGGATTCTGCTCCGCACTCTCTTACCTTTGGAATTCTGCCCTCCTTCTCGTACCTCTGGGATTCTTCCCTCCTCTCGCTTACCTCTGGGATTCTGCACTCCTCTCTCTTACTTCTGGGATTCTGTCCTCATCTCTCTTACCTTTGGAATTCTGCCCCGCACTCTTACCTCTGGGATTCTGCCCCGCACTCTTACCTCTGGGATTCTGCCCCGCACTCTTACCTCTGGGATTCTGCCCTCCTCTCTCTTACCTCTGGGATTCTGCCCTCCTCTCTCTTACCTCTGGGATTCTGCCCCGCACTCTCTTACCTCTGGGATTCTGCCCTCCTCTCTCTTACCTCTGGGATTCTGCCCCACACTCTCTTACCTCTGGGATTCTGACCTCCTTTCTCTTACCTCTGGAATTCTGCCCCGCACTATCTTACCTCTGGGATTCTGCCCTCCTCTCTCTTACATCTGGAATTCTGCCCCACACTCTCTTACGTCTGGGATTCTGCCCTCCTCTCTCTGACCTCTGGGATTCTGCCCTCCTCTCTCTGACCTCTGGGATTCTGCCCTCCGCTCTCTTACCTCTGGGATTCTTCCCTCCGCTCTCTTTCCTCTGGGATTTGACCCTGCACTCTCTTTCCTCTGGGATTTGACCCTGCACTCTCTTTCCTCTGGGATTTGACCCTGCACTCTCTTTCCTCTGGGATTCTGCCCTCTTCTCTTTTACTTCCCGGATTTGCCCTTATTTGTGGAATTCTACACTGACTAACCCTAACTCTTCCCCTCTGATTTATTGTACTAGAATTCTGTCCTTCTCTTTATCTTCTCCATTGTAAGTCTCCCCTTCACTCTCTCTTCTCCATTGTGAGTCTCCCCTTCTCTTTCTCTTCTCCATTGCGAGTCTCCCCTTCTCTTTCTCTTCTCCATTGTAAGTCTCCCCTTCTCTCTCTTCACCATTGTTAGTCTCTCTTTTTCTTCTCCATTGCGAGTCTCCCCTTCTCTCTCTCTTCTCCATTGTGAGTCTCTCCTTCTCTTTCTCTTCTCCATTGTGAGTCTCACCTTCTCTTTCTCTTCTCCATAGTGAGTCTCCCCTTCTCTTTCTCTTCTCCATTGCGAGTCTCCCCTTCTCTTTCTCTTCTCCATTGTAAGTCTCCCCTTCTCTCTCTTCACCATTGTTAGTCTCTCTTTTTCTTCTCCATTGCGAGTCTCCCCTTCTCTCTCTCTTCTCCATTGTGAGTCTCTCCTTCTTTTCTCTTCTCCATTGTGAGTCTTCCCTTCTCTTTCTCTTCTCCATAGTGAGTCTCCCCTTCTCTTTCTCTTCTCCATTGCGAGTCTCCCCTTCTCTTTCTCTTCTCCATTGTGAGTCTCCCCTTCTCTTTCTCTTCTCCCTTGTGAGTCTCCCCTTCTCTTTCTCTTCTCCATTGTGAGTCTCTCCTTCTCTTTCTCTTCTCCATTGTGTGTCTCCCCTTCTCTTTCTCTTCTCCATTGTGAGTCTCCCCTTCTCTTTCTCTTCTCCATTTTAAGTCTCCCCTTCTCTCGCTCTGTTTTAACTGGGAGTCTACCCTATACACTTTCTGGTACCTTTTGATTGAGCCCTGTGATCTCTCTCTGGTTATCTGGGCAGCCATATTTGCACTTCAGAGATGAGGTGAGTGTAGGCATGGCCCCTGGATGGAGTTATAGATGGTGCTACTGGGTGGATTATGAGGACATATAAGAGCATGGAGCTGAGAAGCATGTGCAATTCAGGAGGCTTGGACTGCAGGCAAAGTTCAGAAGTTTTTGCACCAGCTGCTGACCCATCGTCTACCCAAGCCATCCAGGCTGCTATCCATGCTTCCAAACATCAGAAACGGAGGCCCAAAAGCCTCTCTTTTCTTAGCAGTGAGCTCCCGGGCCATAGAGCAGAACTCTACCCTGGGGCCCTTGGTGGGTTTTTGGATTTTCTGAAGCAGCAGTCAGGATTGAGGTGTGATTCGTCAGGGGGTGTCCATGTCCTAGAGCCTTCTCCTTGGCAGAGTCCAGATATTGCACCACATCATCCCCTGAGTATGAGTGTCTTGGAGATCCACCATGTTGATAGGGGGCAGTCGGGTAGGTGTTGGGCAGAACATGATAGCAGTCTGGGAGGGATGAGCAGTAGCTCTGGTTTCCTGAGAGGAAGTTCCCTGTGGAGCAGCCAGCGATGGAATATGTTTGGGAGAAGATCTCAGGAGGCTTCTAGGAGGACCTTCTCCTCCCTGCACAAGAGCTTCAGTTTCCGCATGCGCAGGACGGCAGATTCCAGCAAAGGGGAAGAGCAGATTGAGAATAGGGTGCGGAGCCGCAGAGAGGGAGAGGATCTGATGAAATTGGAGTCTCCTGTGGAGAGGAGTAAAGAGGACAGGACTGGTTTATGGAGGTTGATCACTGCCCCTTTTAGAAAGAAAGAATATGGCACCATGAACCAAATCAGGACTGGCACTAACTCTGAGCCTGTGCTAATTGACATGATAAGAGCAGAAAGCAGAGCCCGTAGGAACCTTCAGGGTAAGTCTTGTTCATTTATACCAACCTGAGCGGGGCCCACTGCTACCTTGTGCTTGTACCTGCTGAGGGCATTGTATGGGGGACATGCACCTTTGTACCATTGTATATCCATAGGCAGAATGGAACCAGCTGTTCATGGACTGCCTGTTCTGTGTCCTGTTTGGCTTATTTCCACTTCTGATCTAGTGGCCTTGTCATTGCCTTAGAGAGCAGAGGACTAACATGGTGCTGCACATAATCAAAGGGGGGTTCAGTTTATCTACCATGCTGGCCAGGCTCACTCTCATTATGTGCGTATGCACTAACAGGGGGCCACATTACTCTCTGAAACCTTCATTCAGCCCCCTGAAACGCCAGCCAATGAAAACCCCACAATTTCATCAATAAATGTTACCACTGAGCTACAGAAAGTGAGCCTGCTCTGCCAGGAGGGAGGAGCTTACTGGCCAGGTGGGAGGAGCTTACTGGCCAGGAAATCCTATTCCAACCCTCTAAGGGGGAATGGCAATAATACTGGTGATTCCCAAACTGTGAGGCCTTTACCCCTGGGGGGCTTAGGTGGAAGGTCAAAAAAATGCATGCACTGAATTCAGCCTTGCCAGGTCTGAGAGAGGGTCCTGGCCTTGATCCGGGTTCTGATCCATGTTCTGATCTGTGTGTTATAGAGTCGCTATCAGCCATGGGAATGTGGCCGCTCTCCATTTGTCATTGGGTATAACTTGTATTTGTTTCTTTCAGACTCATTTGTCAACAGCCAAGAATGGACTCTGAGCAGATCAGTACCAGAACTAAAGGTGGTAAGTACCTTGTCCCCCACTTTGCTTAGATCAGGCCACTTACATTAAGAATCCAGTCCCCCCACTGGTTATGTGCCCCCTAGTGCTGATGTCTAACTCTCTACAAAGCAGAATAGCCCCATGGGTGATCTCCAATCACAACCAATCTGCTCATGCCTGGGATCCTGGGCTGTTCTCTCTCCCATGGTCAGGCAGGGGTGTGGCTGAGTTTTGTCACAAAGAGGAGTGAGAAGGGTTCAGCTTTGACCCATAAAGAGTCCCAAGTCTTGTGGCTAGCAGATGCTGTAATGCTGCTGGATAAGTCCTGAGTTGACATTTAGCTTCAGGGGTAAGAGGGGCCCCAATATGTGACCGGCTTTATATTGCTCCTCCCCCTACAGGGCATTGTGGGTAATCTGTCGAGTGGAAAGTCGGCGCTGGTGCACCGGTACCTGACGGGTACATATGTACAGGAGGAGTCTCCAGAAGGTGATATATCTCATTGCTTGTATGTGTGTAAGCGCACACGCGTGTGACACCACCAGACCTGTGTGCTTGGCTATTATGGGATGTCTGTATGGAGGATCTCTGCCTCCCTCTCCTCACGACCGTGTCTCTCTGCACAGGGGGCAGGTTTAAGAAAGAGATTGTGGTTGACGGACAGAGCTATCTGCTGCTGATCAGAGATGAAGGAGGGCCCCCCGAAATGCAGGTAAGTAGTGAATTTGAATGCATCTCACTGTCTGCTGCCCAAATATTCCCCTCAGTTGCATATGTGGGAGTTACAGTGGCCTGTAACAGCAAACAGCAGGTATAGTCACCATTCTACATTATGTACAGACACACATGGGGGCATGAGTAGCAGCAGTTACCAATAAGTGCCTTACCTGTGTAATTTGCACCCCATGTTTGTTAATATAGTATAAAGGCTTGTACCCAGGCACTATAATTGCATGCATTGAGAAATGGATCTCTCTTTCTCTCTCTCTCTCTTGGGGAATGGATCTCTCTGTGTCTACTTACACTTTAGTTACCCATGTTTCTCTCTCTCTGCATCTTCTTACCCGTTTCTCTCTCTGTGCACCTACTTAACCATGTCCCCATCTCTTTGCATTTGCTTATCTGTTTACATACCCGTCCCTCTCTCTACATACCTTTGTCTCTCTCTCAGCGTCTTCTTACCCCTGCCCCTATCTCTCTCTGTCTGCTTACTCTTAGCTCATATGTACTCACCTCTGCCTGAGCCTACTTACCCCTGCCTACTCTTTTCTTTGCTCTAGTTTGCAGCTTGGGTTGATGCTGTTGTCTTTGTCTTCAGTCTGGAGGATGAGATCAGTTTTCAGACAGTGTTTAATTATTATGCACGTCTGTCCAGTTACCGCAATACGGCCGACGTACCCATGGTCCTGGTAGGAACCCAAGGTGAATCCATGTTTTATTTTTCCCCTTATTTCTGTATGTTCCACCCTCCACTCCTGGTCCTGGATCTACTGTCTTTCTCTTCCCTTTCACTCACCAATGTCCCAGCATTATTTATTCTGCTGCTTCTCCAATGTTCATCCAACTCCTATCATGCCAAGTTCTACTTTATTCTCTGATATTCTGCCAAATCCCATCCTGTTTCTTGTTCTGCCGTTCAGTCTCTTCTACTAAATGGCTACTTTTCTACCTTTTTTCTAATCCCCTCCCCTCTCTGTCCAACAGCTAGTGCCCTAGTATGATGGGTATCATTGCTGCAGGTACTAATATGTTGCTGCCCAACCTTCTGTTACATGTAACTTTTTGTTTCCTTTTTCCTGTGCCAGATGCAATCAGTGCTACGAATCCTCGGGTGATAGACGACTCACGGGCACGCAAGCTCTCCAATGACCTGAAGCGTTGCACTTACTATGAGACGTGTGCCACCTATGGGCTCAATGTGGAACGTGTCTTTCAGGACGGTGAGGAGGGTGGCGAGGGGATGTTGGTAGATGGGCATCTCATGTCAGTAGGGGGCGCTGTGTTATTCTTGTGCCACTGTCCATTTGCCATGTTTCTAGTGTATTGTACTACTGGCTCCCTCACCTCTATTCTCTGTCCCACAGTGGCACAGAAGGTGGTCGCTATCCGCAAAAAGCAGCAGCTTTCCATTGGTCCGTGCAAGTCTCTGCCCAACTCTCCCAGCCACTCATCTGTGTCTGCCGCCTCCATACCGTCCATGCACATGAACCAGGTACGGGCTATTCTGCCTTTCTGTATGCCACACACTATGTGCCATGCTTTGCTTTGTGTTCCCACATGGATCTGTAGCAAGTCCTGCTACACCTGTGCCATCTCTTCTCTTTTTGCCAGTGTCATACTTTGTGAATATTGCTAGCCCAGCTTGTGACTGTTTGTGTTGTGTACTTGTGTGTGCCCATGCTGTGTTGTGCATCCATGCAGTTTTGAGAATGAGCAGGGTGCATGGTGGGAGAGAGTGTAATGGGCAGTGTATGAGCAGAGAGCATGATGGGACAGAATGTTATGGGCAGTGTATGAGCAGAGAGCCATGACGGGAGAGAATGTAATGGGCAGTGTATGAGCAGAGAGCATGATGGGAGAGAGTGTAATGGGCAGTGTATGAGCAGAGAGCATGATGGGAGAGAGTGTAATGGGCAGTGTATGAGCAGAGAGCATGATGGGAGAGAGAGTAATGGGCAGTGTATGAGCAGAGAGCATGATGGCAGAGAGAGTGTAATGGGCAGTGTATGAGCAGAGAGCATGATGGGACAGAGTGTTATTGGCAGTGTATGAGCAGAGAGCATGATGGTAGAGAGAGTAATGGGCAGTGTATGAGCAGAGAGCATGATGGGAGAGAGAGTAATGGGCAGTGTATGAGCAGAGAGCATGAAGGGAGAGAGTGTAATGGGCAGTGTATGAGCAGAGAGCATGATGGGAGAGAGTGTAATGGGCAGTGTATGAGCAGAGAGCATGATGGGACAGAGTGTTATTGGCAGTGTATGAGCAGAGAGCATGATGGTAGAGAGAGTAATGGGCAGTGTATGAGCAGAGAGCATGATGGGAGAGAGAGTAATGGGCAGTGTATGAGCAGAGAGCATGAAGGGAGAGAGTGTAATGGGCAGTGTATGAGCAGAGAGCATGATGGGAGGTGCCAGGACAATCTGCCCCTTCTTTATACCGAAGACAATGGGTGAGGCTGTGATTACCCAGAATGCATTGTGTCTATATACAGTAACTATAATTTTCTATATTCCCTAGGCCACCAATGGCGGGGGGACGTTTAGTGATTACTCCTCCTCTGTCCCATCCACCCCCAGTATCAGCCAACGGGAGCTGCGCATTGAAACCATTGCAGCCGCCAGCACCCCGACTCCCATCCGCAAGCAAAGCAAGCGCCGCTCCAACATCTTCACTGTGAGTACTCCTGGGGTACGGGGGAACAATGATGGGGTGCAGCCGCTAATAAAGCAGTAATAATGCATGGCATGAAATGGGATCCAGGCAAGGGAGGGGACTGTTAGGCACAATCAGTAATAACACAATGAACACACACATACATAGGGAGGCTGGACATGTGACCCAGTGAGCCAATAAGATTTAGTGATGCTCACAAGCTAAAATTACTGGAGACAATAAGAGGGCCATGGGTTATGGCTGAGCATTTGAGCGGAAAAAGGGGCGGATCTTGGCAAGATTACAGCGGAAGAAGTGGCATCATTTGATTGGAGATGGAGAGCTACTAGTTAATGATACCTGTAGTGGTGGGAAAAGGAGGTAAAGGGCAGGTTTGGCTACTGGGGAGGGCTGAGTTGATGTCAGAAAGCTAGTCAATGCCCAGCGCATGGAATAATGGCAGCCAACAAAGAGAAGCCCCATGATATCCAGAAGGGAAAAAAAGAATTTTCAATAGTTTAATGAGTGGGAAATTCTAAGAGCCCACTGTAAGGCTGAATCTCCTCAGTGTGGGCCAAACCAGCACAGACCCGTTAGTAGTCACTCATACTCACATTGTCTTACACACTTGCACTCACTCCTCCCACCTACACACAGCTTAACCCCACCCAAATACTGCCCTCCCCTTCTGACTCCTAGCAACGCTCCCTCCCCTTCTGACTCCTAGCAATGTTCGGTCCCCTTCTGACTCCTAGCAACGCTCGCTCCCCTTCTGACTCCTAGCAACGCTCGCTCCCCTTTTGACTCCTAGCAACGCTTCCTCCCCTTCTGACTCCTAGCAACGCTCCCTCCCCTCCTGACTCCTTGCAACACTCGCTCCCCTTCTTACTCTTAGCAACGCTCGCTCCCCTTCTGACTCCTAGCAACGCTTCCTCCCCTTCTGACTCCTAGCAACGCTCCCTCCCCTTCTGACTCCTAGCAACGCTCGCTCAGATCCCCAGATGCATTGGCTTCCCCCTGGGGTATTACTAGGGGTGGGCTTTAAGTGCTACAAACAAGAGCTCCTCTGCACCATTATCAATATGAATAGGACATTAAGCCACTCAAACATACCCTCCCCTTTAACCCAAACAGGCATTGCTTGTTCTCATATTGCAGTATGTTCAAGCCGGCCAACCACATCACAGTCCACATCAATCTAAGGAATCAGCTGTGTGTGTAACAATAATACATGTATATTTATATCTGTCCCCCCCCCCCTTTTCTACATTCCCCCCAACTGACTGAGCTCATGTCACACAGGGAAGGAGGGATATTTCCCCTTTAATATCACACAGACACAGTATTGGGTTTGTATCAATCTGAGCAAATCAGCTGTGTGTGTAACAATAATACATGTATATTTATTTCCTAGTCACCCATGGCGTGCATTCACCAATGGGTTAATCGCCCTCTGGGCCAATGGGCAGGACCTCCTCCACAAGTTAAAAAGTTAACTCCTCCCCTTCTCACTGTCTTTTTTTTTGTCCTGTCCGGAGGCCGATGGATGGATGCAGGTCATCAGCATGACCTATTATATTCCCAATTGTATGGGGTTTCTCTGGCTCTTTCTCTCTCTTCCCTTCGGTTTATTGCTGGAAGTCCTGAGGCTCCCCGGTACTGGGGTCAGCTATGGAGGGCCAGATCTGGTGGTGGACAGGCCAGGGAGGCCAGCCTTTACCTCCCCAGTGTGGGTTAGGTTGTCAGAGGTTACAGAGCGGGCGGTGTGCAAACTGTGGAGCCGCATAGAAACCTCTGCGGGCACGCCGGAGGTATGCGTGATGACGTGGAACAGCCGGGATGATAGGAATAGCCGAGAGGGCTAACGCAGCTCATTGAAGCAGGGGGCATGGTTGGTAAGCATCAGTGAAAAGAACACCATATTATAGGAGGAGCGTGTATGCAGGAAAAGGAAACTCTTGAAACACTATTTTGAATAAGGGCAAAAGTAGTGGCGCAGTTTAAAAATTGGCGCCAAATAATGAATAGCAATGGCGTGCTTACTCAGAACATGCATGGGGCATAATTTTTTCAGTCACTCAGTACAATGAATTGAAGCAGAGTACAGACGAGTCTTTATAGGCATCATTGACTTCCTGTCACTGCCATTTTGCCAGAATTGGATGCAAGTTCATAGCTCAGAATCAGTTAGGTGAAGGATGATACTCCTTTTCACCAAATTATTCAGTAAGAGATACCTCATATGAGTTTTTTTGTATGTGCAGCACGCTTATGGATCCTGGAATGCCAGGCAAACCACCTCACCCCAAGGGGAAACGGTGAGAATAATAAGTCAATGATGCCTATAAAGACTCGTCTGTACTCTGCTTCAATTCATTGTACTGAGTGACTGAAAAAATTATGCCCCATGCATGTTTTGAGTAAGCACGCCATTGCTATTCATTATTTGGCGCCAATTTTTAAACTGTGGCACTACTTTTGCCCTTATTCAAAATAGCGCTCCAAGAGTTTCCTTTTCCTGCATACACGCTCCTCCTATAATATGGTGTTCTTTTCACTGATAAGAGAGAGACAGTGTACAATTATTGGTTTGGTTTAGATATAGAGGAAGCAGGTTCATCCAATGTGAAGAGACAACAATTTCTGGAAATGCTGACAGACTGCAAAACAGTGGTTTATTTTATATCAGAACCTTCAGTGGACCTAGTGCATTTCACAGTGAGAACTATGGAACTTTTGGTAGCAGCAAGAAGGAACCTGGGGTTAAAACCTTGGGCTACAGATGCCTCTTCAAAATATAATATATTGCGAAAGAACCAGAGGGTTCTATTTTTTAGTAAAAAAAAAAGCCCCAGGAACACTAAGACCAGTGAAAGATATGAGGAAGTTGAACAAATTCGTGGAAAAAAGAAGTTTCAGGATGCAGTCATTAGGGTCTATCATTCAGGCCATATCAGTCGACGATTGGCTCAGAAATATAGATTTGAAAGACACATATTTCCAAGTACCCATTTGGCCAGAAAACATGAAATTCCTGATGTTCGAAGTCACCTAGGAACATGTACTATTCAGGTGCCTCCATTTTGGCTTATCCCAATCACCAAGAGTCTTCACCAAGATTTTGGTTGCTCTCATAGCCTAGCTAAGAAAGGAAGATATAGCAGTATTTTACTACTTAGATGACATCCTGGTGACTGCCAGATCACAAGCAGGAGCCGATCACCACAGAAGAAGAGTGTTAAGAGTTTCTTCAGCTGCATGGATGGATCAGCAATGTAGAAAAATAGCAATTATCGCTCGACAAGATCATTTGTAGGGGCATATTTTCAAACAAAGGAGAACTTGGTGAGCCTGCCAACCAAGAAGCAACAGAAAATGATCCAGGCTATGAAATTTTCAGGAGTCAGACAGTTGTTACAGTGCGCTATTGTCTAAAGATATTCGGTCTGATGTCTTCAACAATTCAGATGGTAAAATGGGCACGATGGCATTCAAGATTTCTGCAGAATGTCCTATTAAGGAAGGTGCAAAATCCACAGTTGATGTTACACAAAAAGTTAAGACTGCCTCAAGAGTTAAAGCACAAATTGAGATGGTGGTGCGTTCCAGAAAACCTTGGAAGAGATGTGTCTGGAAGAACCGGAATGGACAATCCTGGGAGATGAATCAGATGTCGTCAAATGTCCTGCAATTAAAAGCAGTAAAAGAAGCCCTTTTTACATTCATAAAAGATGATGTTCGACAACGTGACAGCAGTAGCTTATGTACAAAAGCAGGGAGGCACCAGAAGTATGGTGCTGTTAAACGAAGCAGACATTTTTTTTCAGTGGGCAGAGTTGTCGTTGGAGAATCTGCCAGGACTAGAAAATCAAAAAGCAGACATTTTAAGCAGGGTCACTATAAATCCTGGAGAGTGGAGTCTTCACAAAGAAATTTTTATGGTATAGGTTTGGTGTCTCCCAGATGTAGATGCCATGGCATCAATTAGAAACAGGAAGTGTCAGAAATTCATCTCAAGGTTCCCATGCAAAGAAGCAAAAGCTCTAGACGGCCTAAGACAAAATTGGTCCGTAGGGCTGATTTACATTTTTCCTCCGATTCCGCTCATATGGAAGGTACAGAGGAAAGTAGATCGAGAAGCAGCAGAAGTGGTAGTAGTGATTCCCTTCTGGCCAGGGAGGCCAAGGTTTCCGTTGCTTTGCAGATTAACATTGATGGAACCCGGGAGAATCCCCAGTTTTCCAGGGTGGTTATCCCAGGGGATGTTCCAGTCCCAGGAGGAGAATCACCTGCCTTGATGGCCTGGAGATTGAAAGAGAGAGGCTTACGACACTGAATTTGAAGATATTGTTGAATTTCTTCAGAAGTCAAGAAAACATTCAACATCTTCACAATATTATAAAGTTAGGGACAAATTTGTGCAATTCACAATTGCTAGTGGACAAGATCCCATCTGTATAACAGCCTCTCTTCTGGTGGATTTCCTTTTCGCAGGATGTCAGAAGGGTCTGCAAATGAATATGCTTTAAGTGCAAGTATCGGCAGTGTCAGCATGAACAAAGAAAGCTTGAGCACTGGATTCATTAGTCCAGAGATTTTTTTTTTTTTTTTTTAAATATTTTTATTTGTGTAGTCTCAAACAGAAATATAAAACCAAATTACATTCTGTTATTATCAACATGTATAATCCAGATACATTTACAGAATGCGAAGTACCGGCCATGATACAGAACCACATTCTATGTACAAATGCGTACCAATTTGTTTATTTTTTTTTTTCCTTCAACAATAGTTTCGACAATATAACATCATAGCACACAGCAAGCAAAAACTACTAGAAAAAGTAAAAACAAAAAAAAACGGTCATCATAACCCAACTGGTGGAGACCAATTTACCATGGACTGAGAAGAGTAATCTAGTACATATAGAGTGTCTGAATGCCCCGCTACCGTAACCCGTCAGATGCCTCCCGAAACTGTGCCATTAAACCTATACCTGATCCAAGGTTGCCAAATTTTGTTAATCGTCTGTAACCTGTCCGTGGCCAACCCCGAAAGCTGTTCATTCACGTATATCCAATCAACCTTATTTTTAAACATAGTGTAATTGACATTTGGGCTTTTCCAGCATTTCGCTATTGTTTGTCTGGCCGCCAAGAATATGTGATTTAACAATTTACAATGAATTTTCGGAATATTTGTAGGAGGTAATCCCATTAAGGCTTCGTAAGGGTTCTGCCTTAGATTAATTTGAAAAACCAAAAATATTAATTGATAGACCCTCCTCCAGAACCTAATAACCCTCGGGCACGTCCACCAAATATGCCCCATCGTGCCCGGAATCCGACAGCCCCCGGAAGCAATGGTTGTTAGATCTGCGGTATATCTTCGCTATTTTAGCTGCTGTTAAGTACCACCTTGTCAAGACTTTATACCCTGCTTCCAAAAGGACTGTGTTTAGTCCAGAGATTTTTTAATGCACTGATGAGAATAAGACCTTGCATTAAGAGAATATCTCAGCCATAGGATTTAACTTTTGTGTTAGATGCATTAACACGATCACCTTTCAACCAATACAGGAGATTTCTCTTTGGAACCTTATGTTATAGGTTATGTTATTGGTGGCAGTTACATCAGCCTGTCGAGTAGGAGAATTGTCAGCTTTATGTGCATTACAACAAAGGTAAAGTGTTTCTATGGCCTGCCTTTAAGTTTCTGCCTAAAGTGGTATCCAGGTTTCATATGGATTTAGAGGTGGTACTTCCCTCATTTTGTCACATCTCCAAGAACAAAAAAAGAGGCTCATTGGCATACCTTGAATCTAGTCAGAGCAATAGAGGTTTACCTAGAGAGAGAGAACAAGTGCCTGGAGAAAATCGGACCATTTGTTCATAATTCCCTGTGGTTTTAGAAAAGGACGATAATCTCCTGGATTATAGTGGCTATTGCAAAAACATACAAAATAGCAGGCAGGAAAGTTCCCCTGGGGCTTAAAGCCCACTCCAATAGAGCATTGGCGAGTTCCTGGGTGATGGAGGCAAAAGTGTCACCAGCAATAATCTGTAGATTTGCAGGATGGTCATCAGTCAACACTTTCATAAATCGTTATAAATTGGATGTCCTTGCCTCACAAGAAGCCAGATTTGGAAGAAAAGTTTTGCAATCAGTTGTACATTTTGCTGAATAAAGCATATCATTTCACTGCAATGGTGTTGTAGGCCCTCCCTGATACCAGTTTTGGTAGTTCCCATTGGTGAATACATGCCATGGGTGACTAGGAAAACAGGAAATTGTTTATTACTCATC
The DNA here is from genome assembly GCF_017654675.1 of Xenopus laevis. Lineage (NCBI taxonomy): Eukaryota > Metazoa > Chordata > Amphibia > Anura > Pipidae > Xenopus > Xenopus laevis. The sequence goes on along the minus strand of NC_054382.1, from coordinate 66,531 downwards.
ATAATTTCTGTTTCCTAGTCACCGTGGAAACTTCAGGCGACTTCGGAAAATGAAGCGCTCCAAGTTCCATCCTGGTGGCGATTTTCATTCTAGCCGGCGGGAAGGTGGGGGAGGCAGTTCAGGGAGATTAGTTGCCCCGAAGAAGAGATTTGTCACCATGTGACTAATTTCCCCGAATTGCAGCATGTGTCTTTGCCCTTAATCCCCAGTTTGGGGTAGATGCAACTGATAGACACAGAGTACAGTGATACATATGTACCAGCAGATGGCAGGAACACATTAGCTAGCCACTCTCTATGGCACTCCTGCTCTTTGTGCAGCAAGATTTTGGTGCCGTTTGTTAGGGCCACACACTAACACCTGTAGTGCAATCCTATGACGTATACCAGGGCCAAACATTACTACCTGTACTGAACTCTTGTACCAGGGCCCCATGCTTCTACTGATCTCCTCCCACTTGTACCAGGGCCAACACCTCTACTGATCTCCCACTTGTACCAGGGCCCCACACCTCTACTAATCTCCTCCCACTTGTACCAGGGCCCCACAACTCTGCTGATCGCCTCCCTCTTGTACCAGGGCCCCACACCTCTACTGATCTCCTCCCTCTTGTACCTGGGCCCCACACCTCTACTGATCTCCCACTTGTACCATGGCCCCACAACTCTGCTGATCTCCTCCCTCTTGTATCAGGGCCCCACACATCTACTGATCTCCTCCCTCTTGTACCTGGGCCCCACACCTCTACTGATCTCCCACTTGTACCATGGCCCCACAACTCTGCTGATCTCCTCCCTCTTGTATCAGGGCCCCACACATCTACTGATCTCCCACTTGTACCAGAGCCCCACACTTCTACTGATCTCCCACTTGTACCAGAGCCCCACACCTCTACTGATCTCCTCCCTCTTGTAACAGGGCCCCACACATCTACTGATCTCCTCCCACTTGTACCAGAGCCCCACAGTTTTACTGATCTCCTCCCACTTGTACCAGAGTCCCACACTTCTACTGAACAGTAACAAGGTGTTGTGGCTCCTAGGGCCACAGTCAGTATGCTTGTTCTTGTGCAGTTACATGCTAGCCCACATGTGATTCCTGTGTTACATGTAGTACATTACTGCGCTTTACAGATTGTCTGTATATTATTGTGCCCCCTCCCTCCTTAGCAGATTGGTGTTGGTCCGATGGGGCCACACCGCACTGAATGTATGGGCAGGCAATAGGCCCGATATAATTGGATACAACTCCTCAGACTAACCAATCATACATGGTCTGTCAGCAGCTCTTTGCCTGATATGGGGGCAATCTGATGAAGGTTCAGCCACATGTCAGTAAGGAATGCTGGGAAATCAGGGCCAGAGTGCTTTATCAGGTGATGTGCATTGACTTCTTCTGACCCCATGTGATCCAGTCTTGGGGCCCAAGTCCAATGATCAGGTCACATTTGTTCCACCACTGGGGGGTAGTACATCCCATATATGTGCAGGGGTACATGGGTACATTGCCGTATGGCTGGAGGGATAATAATATCATTGTGAGTCCCGGGAGAGCCCTGTCATAATTGGATGCTTTGGGGACCCCAATGAGCCGTTATTGGATGACTCCTGCGCTAATCAATCAAAAAGAAAACAACTGTCCAGTGATGCCCCACATTCCCACTTGTGTAGAATGATCAGGCCAACTGGAGCCAATGGACAACTTACTTGTCTTGAGAGTCAGCTCATGGGCCATCCATTTATTCCTGCCCCAAGTGTTGTTCCTCTGCCTAGGGGGTATTTCATTCTGAAAGGAACTCCAGACTCTGACATCATTTCCCTGTGCCTTATTTTGGCGCTTTGAGACATCCAATGTAACAGCTCAGTGGCTGTGATGTCTCAACCAACCCTTCTTATGGACCACACTAACGGGTCTCACTCACAGGGGCCACACTCGGATACATCAGGTTACCGTGTGCCTTTGTCTCTATGATTGTTAGGTTGTTTATGTAACAATTGGGGCAGATCAGTGCTCATTGTGTTAGATTAAACCAGACCAACTGACACCTACATATGCTCATGTCCGTCTCCTCTCATTGGCTTATAGAACAGCGGGTGATGGTGCTGCTGTATTGCCACCAAGATTATTTTGTGCCTTCTAGCCAAGTTCTAGATGATCGCACCCAATTGTTGTGCCACAATGTGTAGGAGGTTTGTGAGGCTAAGGGAGTTGGTGTTAATAACTTGCCTCTGTGCTCCCAATTTATTCATTGAATTGGAATATCCCTCTGCAAACAGCAGGACTGGCATGTGTGCAGCAGCAACAGAGGATTATTAGGCTGAGAGATCACACTGCTAAACTGTAACAATAGAACGGGTGCATCAGGCACTCTCTATGTCTTGGCCAAAGTTCTCAGGGATACTGGCAGCTTCAGCCTTAATATAAACTGAGTAGGATCTCATGGATAGAGAACTGTTAGGTTCAGCCTTAATATACTCTGAGTAGATCTCATGGATGGAGAACTGTTAGGTTCAGCCTTAATATACTCTGAGTAGGATCTCATGGGGTACAAATACTGTCTCCTGTATGATATACATGCTGGGAGCCCCTCCCCATCTGTATCTATACACAGCCCGGGGTCTGCATCTGTATTTATACACAGCCCGGGGTCTGCATCTGTATCTATACACAGCCCAGGGTCTGCATCTGTATCTATACACAGCCCGGGTTCTCCATCTGTATCTATACACAGCCCGGGGTCTCCATCTGTATCTATATGTAGCCTGGGGTCTGCATCTGTATCTATACACAGCCCAGGGACTGCATCTGTATCTATACACAGCCGGGGTCTCCATCTGTATCTATACACAGCCCGGTGTCTCCATCTGTATCTATGCACAGCCCGGGGTCTGCATCTGTATCTATACACAGCCGGGGTCTCCATCTGTATCTATACACAGCCCAGGGTCTCCATCTGTATCTATACACAGCCCAGGGTCTGCATCTGTATCTATACACAGCCCAGGGTCTGCATCTGTATCTATACACAGCCGGGGTCTCCATCTGTATCTATGCACAACCCGGTGTCTCCATCTGTATCTATGCACAGCCCGGGGTCTGCATCTGTATCTATACACAACCGGGGTCTCCATCTGTATCTATACACAGCCCAGGGTCTGTATCTATACACAGCCCAGGGTCTCCATCTGTATCTATACACAGCCCAGGGTCTGCATCTGTATCTATACACAGCCCGAGTTCTGCATCCATACACAGCCGGGGGCTCCATCTGTATCTATACACAGCCGGTGTCTCCATCTGTATCTATACACAGCCCAGGATCTCCATCTGTATCTATACACAGCCCAGGGTCTGCATCTGTATCTATACACAGCCGGAGTTCTGCATCCATACACAGCCGGGTTTCCATCTGTATCTATACACAGCCCGGGGTCTCCATCTGTATCTATACACAGCCCGGGGTCTCCATCTGTATCTATACACAGCCCGGGGTCTCCATCTGTATCTATACACAGCACAGGGTCTGCATCTGTATCTATACACAGCTGGGGTCTCCATCTGTATCTATACACAGGCGGGGTCTCCATCTGTATCTATACACAGCCCGGTTTCTCCATCTGTATCTATGCACAGCCCGGGGTCTGCATCTGTATCTATACACAGCCGGGGTCTCCATCTGTATCTATACACAGCCCAGGGTCTCCATATTTATCTATACACAGCAAAGGGTCTACATCTGTATCTATACACAGCCCGAGTTCTGCATCCATACACAGCCGGGGTCTCCATCTGTATCTATACACAGCCGGGGTCTCCATCTGTATCTATACACAGCCCGGGCTCTCCATCTCTATCTATACACAGTCCGGTCTCTCCATCTGTATCTATACACAGCCAGGGCTCTCCAACTGTATTTATACACAGCCCGGGCTCTCCATCTGTATCTATACACAGCCGGGGTCTCCATCTGTATCTATACACAGCCCGGGCTCTCCATCTCTATCTATACACAGTCTGGGCTCTCCATCTGTATCTATACACAGCCAGGGCTCTCCATCTGTATCTATACACAGCCCGGGCTCTCCATCTGTATCTATACACAGCCCGGGCTCTCCATCTGTATCTATACACAGCCCTGGGTCTCTACCTGTATCTATTCACAGCCCAGGGTCTCCATCTGTATCTATACACAGCCTGGGGTTGGTCTGCATCTGTATCTATGCACAGCCGGGAACTCCATCTGAAACTATACACATCACGGAGTCTATAGCCTGCTAGAAATAGCATGTACTCTGATACAAGTAACAGTACCAGACAGTTTGCACAGTTGTTGATCGAAAACTGAATGTTTCTCCATTCCAGCAATAGAAAACAATTGGAATGTGTTAGAGAGCAAGAGGCTCTAACGCTTTATGTAAACATGAGGTATTTTGGGTTATTTGCACATATACCTTTAGGGGAGGACTGATCTAACAGGTTATGTATCAGTCTGAGAGCACAGCACTACAGATGGAGACCCCAGGATGTCTATAGATAGAACCAGATGGAAACCCAAAGATGCGTATAGATACAAATGCAGACCCCGGGATGTGTATAGTTAGGACAGAAGGAGACAATGTATAGATAGTAACAGATGGAGACCCCCGGGGGATGTGTATAGATAAAAAAAGATGGAGACAATGTATAAATAGTAACAGTTGGAGACCCCAACATGCATATAGATAGAAACACACGAAGAGCCCAGGATGTATATAGATAGAAACAGATGGAGACCCCTGGATTCTTATTGATAGTAACAGATGGAGACCCCGAAATGGGTATAGAAAGAAATGGAGACCCCGAGATCCGTATAGTTACAAATAGAAACCCCGAGATGTGTATAGATAGAAGCAGATGGCGACACCGGCATGTGTATAGAGAGAAGCAGATGGAGACCCCGGCATGTGTATAGCTAGAAGCAGATGGAGACCCCGGCATGTGTATAGATAGAAGCAGATGGAGACCCTGGCATGTGTATAGATAGAACCAGATGGAGACCCCGGCATGTGTATAGATAGAAGCAGATGGAGACCCCGGCATGTGTATAGATAGAAGCAGATGGAGACCCTGGCATGTGTATAGATAGAAGCAGATGGAGATCCCGGCATTTGTATAGCTAGAAGCAGATGGAGACCCTGGCAGGTGTATAGATTGAAGCAGATGGAGACCCGGCAGGTGTATAGATAGAAGCAGATGGAGACCCTGGCAGGTGTATAAATGGAAGCAGATGGAGACCCCGGCATGTGTATAGATAGAAGCACCCCAGACCCTGGGGTGTGTATAGATACAAATGGAGACCCCAGGATGGTGGTAAGGGACACTGGGCTCTGTGTTGATTTAAAGGATTTTGGAATATTCACATGGGTGCTCCTGGAAGGTAGGTAGATGGGGGCAGGCCATTGCTGGCCAGTGTGGCACATGGCAGGTGAGGAAGAGGTGGGACTAAGTGAGTGACACGCCCGTAGCATTCCCGGGAAGGCCCAGACCCTGGGTGATTTCCATTCCTTCCCAGGAATTAATTTGTGCCCTGAAGACAGTGCCCCCTCCCCATGTTCTTTCCCTCCTTGTCCTGTGAGATTTGGGGGTCCCTTTGTGATTTTGCCTCTTTCTGTACTGGAAACTTTCACCTTTTCCAGACTGGGACATTTCAGAGACTGCCGCTGGCTCCTCTGCCTCCTCCTCAGAGCCGTGTGTCTGTCCTGCGCAAGTACCTGACCCACTCCACCAACTGCCCCTAAGAGGCCCTTTTGCTCCATCTGCCCCTACTGCCAGGAGAACAAGAGACTGAACGGAATTATACGGGACCCCCCCCCCAAGTGACTGCAGTTGGACAGACGCTCTACTCCCTGCAGCCTGCACGGACCCTCCACCCCTGGCCCTGGATGACTCAAGCTCACATGTAGGGGCCCCCCATCTGTCTTATAGACATGCTGCTGTCTCTTCCTGTTTGAATGTAATCCTTGTGCTCTGTATATGGTTACTGAGTATCTCCATTCACAACGTCTCAGAAGCACTTTCTGGATCAAGCCTTTGCGGATTGTAAATTGAATATTGTATTTTCCTGCGTCCCCTCTCTATAAATATGCCTGTATATACAGAGAGAATCTATTGCCGACTCACCGGCCTCTGATTCCTTGTCTATGAAGCTGTTTTGTACCAGAAGTCTCCTCCCCTCTCCCAGATGCTCCTCCCCTCTCCCAAGATGCTCCTCCCCCAGCCCTACAACTCTGTAACTCTAGTAAATAAAGTATTGGAATGAATTCTGATTGGCTGTCTTTTTTAGCTGTTGGCAGTGTCACTATGTCACCCATTTCATGCCTCTCTCCATGTCTATTGGATTCCTGCTGCCGCCCCCACGCAGGGCACCATAATGGGGAGGGACTGGGCCTTTCAGCTGATGCTTAGAGTGTGGGTGTAGTTTATACTGGGGGACATCTGTACGCTAATAGTGTGTGTGTGTGTGTGCCCCCTACCCCTCTCTAATGCTTCTACCTCCAATTCTCCAGTACTGTGTGTGTGTGTGTGTGCCCCTTACCCCTGTCTCTTTTACCCCCCATTCTCCAGTACTGTGTGTGTGCCCCTTACCCCCGTCTCTTCTACCCCCCATTCTCCAGTTCTGTGTGTGTGTGTGCCCCTTACCCCCGTCTCTTCTACCCCCCATTCTCCAGTTCTGTGTGTGTGTGTGCCCCTTACCCCCGTCTCTTCTACCCCCCATTCTCCAGTACTGTGTGTGTGTGTGCCCCTTACCCCCGTCTCTTTTACCCCCCATTCTCCAATACTGTGTGTGTGCCCCTTACCCCCGTCTCTTCTACCCCCCATTCTCCAGTTCTGTGTGTGTGTGTGTGTGCCCCTTACCCCCGTCTCTTTTACCCCCCATTCTCCAGTACTGTGTGTGTGCCCTTACCCCCGTCTTTTCTACCCCCCATTCTCCAGTTCTGTGTGTGTGTGTGTGTGCCCCTTACCCCCGTCTCTTTTGCCCCCCATTCTCCAGTACTGTGTGTGTGTGGCCCTCCTGTACCCATGTAATGTGCGCCTGTATCTTGTCTCTTCCAGTCTCGGAGGGGCGCAGAGATGGACAGAGAGAAGAGGGTCCCGGAGTGTAAAACTGAGAATGTTGGCAGTGGAAGAGCCATTCCTATCAAACAGGTGGGGTTCCGCCCCTTCCCCTCCAGTGATGTGTGTGTGCATGAGTGTGAGTGTGAGCAGGGCTAGAGAAGCAGCAGATCAATTATTCCCATCAGGCAACTGTGCAGCGCCAGCCGGAATCCCTGTGTTTGTGTCACCATAACTGCGCACACTCACTGTCTATATATATATATATATATATATATATATATATATATATATATATATATATATATATATATATATATATATATGTGTGTGTGTGTATTGTGTGTGTTATCTACATATCTGTCACTAGTGATGTGTCAGTGTGCAAGGCCTGGAGCCTCCTCTAGGAGTGATGAGTGTTTCTGTCCTTCTGTCTGTCTCCCATTATTCAACTAACTGTCTTGTTCATAGAGCAGCGTGCAAATCTCTCATCTAGTGTAACAGTGTGTCTCTCTGGAACTGTGTGTGTCTGTGGCTCCTTATCATTCCTTGTCTGTCTGACTGTGTAACATTGTGTGAGTGTGTAACAGTGTGTGTCTGACTGTGTATGTAAATATTCTCTGTTTTGGGAGCAGCAACATTGTGTGTGAGTGTACAGCCCGGTGTGCAAATGTACTTCTGGCAAAGCTTACCCTTCTTGCAACTCCCTCATTCCCATGCTGTGGCCTCAGTGCCTCCTGTGGGTTCCAAACTGTGAAAAGGGGTTCCATCATATAGGTAAGTGACACCCCAATGTTTCTATATATCTGTAACCTTGTTATGAGCTAAGGGGGCCCAGTCTGAAGGCCAGTTAGGGGGAGATTTGGGGTGAGTGCTTATTTGTACCCTGGGTACCCCTGGAACTATAGCAGGGTGACACCCCAATGTTTCTATATATCTGTAACCTTGTTATGAGCTAAGGGGGCCCAGTCTGAAGGTCAGTTAGGGGGAGATTTGGGGTGAGTGATTATTTGTACCCTGGGTACCCCTTGAACTATAGCAGGGTGACACCCCAATGTTTCTATATATCTGAAACCTTGTTATGAGCTAAGGGGGCCCAGTCTGAAGGTCAGTTAGGGGGAGATTTGGGGTGAGTATTTATTTGTACCCTGGGTACCCCTGGAACTATAGCAGGGTGACACCCCAATGTTTCTATATATCTGTAACCTTGTTATGAGCTAAGGGGGCCCAGTCTGAAGGTCAGTTAGGGGGAGATTTGGGGTGAGTGTTTATTTGTACCCTGGGTACCCCTGGAACTATAGCAGGGTGACACCCCAATGTTTCTATATATCTGTAACCTTGTTATGAGCTAAGGGGGCCCAGTCTGAAGGTCAGTTAGGGGGAGATTTGGGGTGAGTGTTTATTTGTACCCTGGGTACCCCTGGAACTATAGCAGGATGACACCCCAATGCTTCTATATATCTGTAACCTTGTTATGAGCTAAGGGGGCCTAGTCTGAAGGCCAGTTAGGGGCAGATTTGGGGTAATATATTCCATATAGTATAAATAACACGCATGTAGTAAAGAACCTGGGACGTATTCTCTGTCCAGGTGATCACTTGTCCCTCCAATCTCGTTCTGTAGTTCTCATGGGAGGGATGTCCCTGTCTCTGCCTTTCATTTCTCCCTTCCCTGGGTGATACTGTGGTACTGTAATTAACCCTTCCCTGGGTGATACTTGTGGTACTGTAATTAACCCCTCCCTGGGTGATACTTGTGGTACTGTAATTAACCCCTCCCTGGGTGATACTTGTGGTACTGTAATTAACCCCTCCCTGGGTGATACTTGTGGTACTGTAATTAACCCCTCCCTGGGTGATACTTGTCGTACTGTAAATAACCCCTCCCTGGGTGCCTTTGCTGGTTACATTCACTGACATGTCTCTATTCCGCAGGGAATTCTGTTGAAGAGGAGTGGGAAATCTCTAAACAAGGAGTGGAAGAAGAAGTATGTTACACTGTGCGACAATGGGATCTTAAGTTACCACCCCAGCCTGCATGTAGGTAGCCTCCTCCAAATACCCCTTTTACTCCCCTCCGACTGCTACCCTCTGTCCCTTCATACTACTGCCCCTCAATCTCTTCCCTGTAACCCCTCCCACTGCTATCAATAACCTCTCAATATTACCTGTAACCCCTCCCACTGCTATCAATAACCCCTCAATCTCTTCCCTGTAACCCCTCCCACTGCTATCAATAACTCCTCAATCTCTTCCCTGTAACCCCTCCCACTGCTATCAATAACTCCTCAATCTCTTCCCTGTTACCCCTCCCACTGCTATCAATAACTCCTCAATCTCTTCCCTGTTACCCCTCCCACTGCTATCAATAACTCCTCAATCTCTTCCCTGTAACCCCTCCCACTGCTATCAATAACTCCTCAATCTCTTCCCTGTAACCCCTCCCACTGCTATCAATAACTCCTCAATATTCCCTGTAACCCCTCCCACTGCTATCAATAACCCCTCAATCTATTTATTGCTCAGGGGTCTGAGCAATAAATACCCAATAACTAGGGCTGAGCAATAAATACCCAATAACTAGGGCTGAGCAATAAATACCCAATAACTAGGGCTGAGCAATAAATACCCAATAACTATTTATTGCTCAGCCTTAGTTATTGAGTATTTATTGCTCAGCCCTAGTTATTGGATATTTATTGCTCAGCCCTAGTTATTGAGTATTTATTGCTCAGCCCTAGTTATTGGATATTTATTGCTCAGCCCTAGTTATTGAGTATTTATTGCTCAGCCCTAGTTATCGAGTATTTATTGCTTAGCCCTAGTTATTGGATATTTATTGCTGAGCCCTAGTTACTGGGTATTTATTTCTCACCCTAAGGGTGCTTAGTCAGGCAGTTGATGTGAGTATTGGTCAGGGGTCGGGACTTGGCCGAGTGTCACTCAGTTTCTTACCTCCTCATTTAGTGCTTAGTATCAATTACTTGTGTCATTTCTCTACTCACACGAGTCCCTAATTACTCCCTGAAGCACAAGCACCCCCTGCTCTGCTCATATAATCACTGTAAATATCAGCTGTACCCCCTCTATCCCAGTTCCATTTACTGGTATTGTTATTATATTTGTGTTGAACCCTATAACTATAACCTACACATTTGTGATCTATTCTCTTCATACTCCACCTGCTCCTCCTCCAGCGCTACCAGTAAAATAACCCCTTTGTACCTGTGTGTGTCGTGTGCAGGATTATATGCAGAACATTCATGGCAAACAAATTGATCTTCTCCGCACCACCGTTAAAATTCCAGGGAAGAGACCCCCAAGGGCCATAAGTGGGACCCCTGCATTTGGAAGCCAATCGTCTTCACTTCAAGGTACTGCCACACTCTTGTATCTGCTTACTGTGTTCTGACTATCCTAGGGGCAATTAGGCTCAGATTTTGGCTGCTTACTAGTGCCCTGGGTACCAGTGATGTGCCCTTGACCAGCACCGACTCTAACCCGCTGCGCCCCAACTCACACCCAACTCTAACTCAGTGCTTTCCCCTCTTTATATTCCCACCCCATTGTGATGTCATAAAAGGGGCGACCCGAGCGAGTATATAAAAAGGCTCACACAGAGGCAGAAGAAGGCTACGGGCGAGGAGAATAGAAACTAAAGTTCAGCCCAAACCTGCCCTTGGACGTACTGTTGAAATCGGCTCTCGCGTCACTAATGGTTACCCCTGAATTCATAGTGAACATTTCCCCAATGTTTCTATATATCTGTAAACTTGTTATAAGCTAAGGGGGCCCAGCCTGAAGGTCAGTTAGGGGGAGATTTGGGGTGAGTGTTTATTTGTGTCCTGGTACCCTTGGAACTATAGCAGGGTGACTGTTACCCCAATATTTATATATATCTGTAACCTTGTTATGAGCTAAGGGGGCCCAGTCTGAAGGTCAGTTAGGGGGAGATTTGGGGTGAGTGCTTATTTGTGTCCTGGGTACCCCTGGAACTATAGCAGTGTGACTGTTACCCCAATGTTTCTATATATCTGTAACCTTGTTATGAGCTAAGGGGGCCCAGTCTGAAGGTCAGTTAGGGGGAGATTTGGGGTGAGTGCTTATTTGTGTCCTGGGTACCCCTGGAACTATAGCAGGGTGACTGTTACCCCAATGTTTCTATATATCTGTAACCTTGTTATGAGCTGAGGGGGCCCAGTCTGAAGGCTAGTTAGGGGTAGAATTGGGGTGAGTGCTTATTTGTACCCTGGGTACCCTTGGAACTATAGCAGGGTGACACCCCAATGTTTCTATATATCTGTAACCTTGTTATGAGCTAAAGGGGTCCAGTCTGAAGGTCAGTTAGGGGGAGATTTGGGGTGAGTGCTTATTTGTACCCTGGGTACCCCTGGAACTATAGCAGGGTGACACCCCAATGTTTCTATATATCTGTAACCTTGTTATGAGCTAAGGGGGCCCAGTCTGAAGGTCAGTTAGGGGGAGAATTGGGGTGAGTGCTTATTTGTACCCTGGGTATCCCTTCAACTATAGCAGGGTGACACCCCAATGTTTCTATATATCTGTAACCTTGTTATGAGCTAAGGGGGTCCAGTCTGAAGGTCAGTTAGGGGGAGATTTGGACCGGGTGCTTATTTGTGCCCTGGGTACCCCTGGAACTATAGCAGGGTGACACCCCAATGTTTCTATATATCTGTAACCTTGTTATGAGCTAAGGGGGCCCAGTCTGAAGGTCAGTTAGGGGGAGATTTGGGGTGAGTGCTTATTTGTACCCTGGGTACCCCTGGAACTATAGCAGTGTGACACCCCAATGTTTCTATATATCTGTAACCTTGTTATGAGCTAAGGGGCCCAGTCTGAAGGCCAGTTAGGGGGAGATTTGGGGTGAGTGCTTATTTGGGCCCTGGGTACCCCTAGAACTATGGCAGGGTGACTGTTACCCCATTGTTTATCTGTGCCCTGGGTACCCCTAGTTCTGAAGCAGGGAGTGCATTGGATAAGTCTTTTCTATAGAAGATACTATATTCTCCCCCTGTTTTGTGCCCCCCTGCTCTGTTGATGATGGGATCCTGACTGCAGGATGTCGCAGCTCGTTATGGATGTTTCAGTAATTACATTAGCCGCTGCTTTATGCAGAATTATACTCTGAGGACTAATTGATGGCACATGTTTAATTCATTAATCATTAGCATTAAATTTGACAATTACACAGGCGCTGATTGTACAATCTCAGGGATAATGAGGCCTATTACCTGCCATCTTCACCCACAGCAAATGTCTGTCGAGTGATCTCCTTGTACTCACCCCTTCCCCCTGCCAGGCACTCTCTCTGTATAACTACACTCTCTCTGTATAACTGCCATATAACCCTCCCTATAGCTGTCTCGGTACAGACCATAATGCCCCCCCCCTTATAACTCTCTGAAACCCCATGTGACCCCCCTCTAACTGTCTCTGTACCCCCATGTAACCCCCTATAACTTTCTCTCTACACAGATATAACCCTCCCTATAACTTTCTCTGTAACCCCATAATATACAAATGACCCCAAAAAACCAGAGAGCTCTTCTGCTCCTTACCAATGGCAGTCATACGCCTTCTGCAGCTCCCCCTCTCAGTATATAAATGTTTTTGTCTGATTATGTGCAGGTTGTGCTCATTCCAGCGTGTCTCTTCCCTCGGAGCGCTCTCTCAGTGGACTCAGCCTGTCGGCATTCAGTGGGAAAGGAGATGGGGGAGCCATGGCCCAGCGCTCATTCTCTGTGTGTAGTGGGGAACAGTGGGGAGACAGCGCCACAAGTAAGTGCTTGTACTGACAGTCTCATTGCTCATTTACTGGCGTTCTGCTAATGCTTAATGTTAGAGACATCACACAGGCCAGTTAGATGTCTCCTCCCTGTCCTAAGACCTATCAGAAGGTGTGAAGGGGATTTAAGGGAGGGGCAGAAGTGTGCAACATATTTACCTATTCTTTTTTTGCCTTTTGCATTAGAGTGCCCATGGAAGAGAGTGCGTGTGACACCACGTGTTATTGTATGAAATATAACTGGGTAACTGTATATATGATACCAGAGTTAGATTAAAATCAGGAGATGTAAAGAGGTTTTTCCTGCACTAGTCGGGTCCCCAATGTTTCCTCCCGGTTATTTTGCAGAAGATTGGCCTGGGAACAGAGTGCAGCTCATGAGCTTACTTCCCCTTTACATGGGAGGATGCCTAGCACTACCGCAACTTTCACTGCAGAGACTTTTATCAGAAAGTCCCCAGGGCTGATGAGACACAGTTTGAAAGATTTGGCTCTTATACAATGCAAATTGCTGAAAGGATGGTGGATGGAACAAGCATGAGTGGCTGCAGGTAACAGTGAGGTACGGTGCAGTAGAGTCCTGTAGCGGGTCGGGTACCCACGGGTTACCCGCAAAAACCTGTGCTACCCTGCGGGTTGCGGTTATAAGCTCCAGGTGCAGGTATAGACGCGGGTCTTGGGTTCTGCAGGTTTGTGGGTCAGGCCACGGGTCTTCTCAATATCGATTCTTACTCCTTTTTTCTGATCACGCCCACTTCCTATGATGTCACTTCCGGTTTACAATGACAGCACTTCCTGATTCTTGATGGTCAGCGGGTCGTGGGTCCGGGTTGCATATAAGGTACTCGGGGGGGGGGGGGGGGGGGTCAGGTAGCGGGTCCAAGCGGGTAAGAATGTGGGTCCGGATTGCAGGTTGCAGGTAGGGGTCGGGCACAGGTTCCAAAAAATGGACCCATGCAGGACTCTACGGTGCATCTTCCTTGCAGCTTTTGGGGTGCATGTCATCTAAATTGAGCTTGTGATTTGAATGGTGTCCGGACGGCTGAGACGGCCATATTGTTATCCATCTCAGTTTCATTCTGCAGCATGGCAACACCCCCAAACTTTAGGCCTAAAATCATAAAGAAACTCTGCAGGTAAAGAAGCACAGGGAATTGTGCAACAGATGGTGTGGCCCCCACAGAGCTCTGATCTCATCATTATGGAGCCAGTCTGGGATTACTCCAGAGACAGAAGCAAAGTAGCAAAGTCTGCACTGAAACTACGACACAAGTTAGTGCCTCCAGGAACCATGTTAGTACCTCCTTTTATTGTATTAGTACCTCCATTAATTATGCTAAAACAATAATTTCTGCAGCAGCACACCGAACCTTGATTTAACTTTTATTTGTGCAAAAACACGACAACGTTTCAGGCTATACCAGCCCTTTATCAAGCCTAGTTTACTGTGAGTTTGACATGATTAAATAGGTGTTTAGGGGGAGGGTTTACCAGTAAGTCACTGCCTCCCAATCATGAGACACAATTCCCAGCAGTCTTGGTGAAATATCAGTGAAATCAATAAATATTGCATCCATAATGAATTGTTGTGTCCATAATAAAATAATTCTCTCAAAGAAGGTCTCCGTGATTAATACTCCATCCAATGTAATAAAAATTGTTGTTCCAACTGGTGATAGTTCAGTATAAAATTTCATATACAAAATTGTGTAGGTGATATAATATAAAAATTAAAATATTAAAATCCCAAGCTAGGAGCAGTGCTAAAATATAGAATATAAATTAATTAGAATTGGATGTGATTATATAAGCACCTCCTTTAATTATATCAGTACTGTCATTAATTATGTTAGTATCTCCATTAATTATGTTAGTACCTCCATTAATTATATTAGTACCTCCATTAATTATGTAAGTACTGCCATTAATTATGAACCTATGGGAACCATACTAGTATGACCAGGAACCATGTGAGTGCCTCCATTAATTCTGATAGTACTGCGAGGAACCATGCTAGTTTCTCCAGTAACCATGCTAGTACCTCCATTAATTATGCTGATATCTCCATTTACCATGATAGTATGTCCAGGAACCATGCTAGTACCACTAGGAATCGTGCAAGTGTACGTAAAGAATTACTTTCTGTGGTATTATATATATATATATATATATATATATATATATATATATATATATATATATATATATTAAGGAAGAAAATGCAGAGCATGCCATTATTGTAAGACTTTGAGCACACAGGCTGAAGGCTCCAGCTGTACACATTTATGCAGGCGGAGAGAAGTGGATCTGCTCGTGCTCCATTGATTTGAATGCATGTCTAATCTATGTGTGTTACAGCACAGGCTGATTGGATTGAAATGAATGGAGCAGGAGCAGATCCACTTCTCTCTGCCTGCATAAATGTGTAGTATTGAGCAGGGCCGCCTTTAGCTATTGCTATTTATATATAATCTGTATGTTGTGTATGTCCAGCACTGCACAATATGTGGCCTCTTGTACATACACATGTCATATGGGCAGGCTGATTGGCTGATTTTAATGCTAAAACACCCACAACAATACTAGATCCAAACAGTTCTGCTTCGTCGTGGAGGAAAGTCGCACACCATCACAACTCACATTGTTCCCTTTAATGGGGTGACAATTTCAAATGTTTTAATAAACTGTCAAAATAAATAATTTGCTTCAGAGAATTCCCACTGACGTCTCCAGTAACTTGCTTTTCATCTTTTGCTCTTGCCCGCACTTTTCTTTAATCCTCTACATTCCGGCTCTTTTAGCTTTGAGACAGTAATGATATTGTCCATTTTGTCTCCCCTTCCATTTAGCTGTTTCTCCCAGTGACTCTCTTACTGCGGCCTCTAACCTAGGAGGGACCACCAGCCCCAGATTGGATCCACCCCCTTCCCCTCACGCCAACCGAAAGAAGCACCGCCGGAAAAAGAGCAGCGCCCCCCTTCGGTCAGAAGGAAATCCCGGGCCAGGAGAAGGTATGGCATGCCTCAGAAAGCCCAACTGATCCAAATCTGACAGGGATCTGTTCATATCTCTACTCATGGATATTGTCAGGCTTCTTCCAGCTTGTTTACTACAGCTTGCCTGGACACAGGAGAGAGATCCACGTAGCATTTTTCACATTATAATGTAAAATCCAACAACATCAACACATTTGTCTATGGAAGACAAGTAATAATAAGTAAATTCCAAAGTCCCAAACACATAGAAAAGTCCAAAAGAAATGATGGCTGAAGAGTAACTTCGATGTGCAGTTCTTTCCTCTTTCTCTGAAAACTCTCCTCCAAGTCTCTCCTGGGTGCTCTTTGATGCCCCTATTTATGCCCCTATTGTTTCCATGCAGGTAGGGGAAGATGTATGAAGCCTGGCTGATGCCTCTGACTATTGTGCACAGACATGTTTGAGCCACTAGGGTATCAGAGAATAGATCATTAGTAGTGTTCACATATCCATCACACGGCTCAAAAAGAAAAGTTGCTTGATACTGTCAGTGGCCGTTCAGGCTACTGTTTCCCCAAAGATAGCCCAGTGTGTTGTTTCATGTGTAGGAACCCACGAGTGCAATTCATGAGGGTTGACTGGGGAAAGCACTTAGCTGTCAGCATCACAGGGAAACTCCTGTCGTTTGCTTTCAGAGCCGGAAGAGTCCTATGGCTTCGTTATTGTCTCTCTGACTGGCAAGAGCTGGCACTTTGAGGCGTCTCTGTATGAGGACCGGGAGCTCTGGGTTCAAGCCATTGAGAGTCAGATTCTGGCCAGTCTGCAGGGATGTGAAAGCACCAAGAACAAGGTAACATCCCAAAACAGAAGCGGAGAATGTACAGGAGCCATAGAGAGGAGCTACCGGCACAGTGGGGGAACAGGCCAGTTGCTGCTACTTATAGTCACACAGTTACATAGATATATAGTTACACAGTTACGTAGTTGCACAGTTACGTAGTTGCACAGTTACACAGTAGTTACACAGTAGTTACACAGCTACGTAGTTACATAGTTAAACAGTTAGGTAGTTACGCAGTTACATAGTTGCACAGTTACGTAGTTACACAGCTACATAGTTACAGTTACGTAGTTACATAGTTACACAATAGTTACTCAGTTACATAGTTACACAGTTACTTAGTTGCACGTAGTTACACAGTTACGTAGTTACACAGTTACGTAGTTACATAGTTACAGTTACACAGTAGTTGCAGTTACGTAGTTACACCGTTACGTATTTACACAGTTACGTAGTTTCACAGTTACGTAGTTTCACAGTTACGTAGTTACACAGTTACGTAGCTACACAGTTACGTAGTTACACAGTTACGTAGTTACACAGTTACGTAGTTACACAGTTATGTAGTTACACAGTTACATAGTTACACAGTTATATATAGTTAAATACTGTAGTTACACAGTTATGTAGTTATAGTTACATCGGGTTGAGACAAGAGCAAAGTCCATCAATTTCAGCCCCTCTAAATTAAACCCAGTGTCCACTCACACTGACCCCTCCATACACTCACATACACACTCACACTGCTTCATATACTCACATACACAATCAAGACACAAACTCATATTATGATTTGCTATGAAGTCCAGTATCTGTACCCTTAATACCCCTTCGAAAAGCTTTCCTACCACTGATGTCAGACTAACTGGCCTATAGTTTTGAGGCTGAAAACGGTATCCCTTTTTGAATAGCGGCACCACATTAGCAATTCGCCAGTCTCTCGGCACTATGCCAGTCCTCAATGAATCCTGAAAAATTAAGTAAAGAGGTTTGACAATCACAGAGCTAAGCGCTCTAAGTACCCTGGGATGAATACCATCTGGCCCGGACCCTAACATGTTCTAGCCTCTTTTGAATTTCCTCATGTGTCAACCATGCATCATTAGTTGTATTACTAGAATTGGGACTATTAAGAAGGAAACCTTCACTTACTGGTTCCTCATTTGTGTAAACTAAAAACTATGAGTTCGGAATCTCAGCTCATCAACCAGCTGACCTCCCTCTGATATCAAAGGTCCCAGTCCTTCCTGCTTAATTTTTTTAAAATTAACGTATTTAAAAAAATATTTTGGATTCTTTTTACTGCTTGCTGCAATATCCTTTTCCATAACAATTTTAGCTTGCCTTATAGCTTCTTTGCATGATTTAAAGCCTTAAAAGCAGGTCTTTTCTTACCCACCTCAACACTTCTATTGAACCAAAAAGGTTTTGCTTTGCAACAACATTCCTTGCTTACTAGAAGAATATACTGACGTAGATTTATTATAAAGACTTTCCATTTCTGTTCCGTGTTCAAAAAAGAACCAAACCCTTAGTTATAAGAACCCCTACCCTACATAGACCCTAGCTGTTACCTTAGGTAAATGCCCCTACCTCTCTTTGCAGATTCAGTGCAGCAGAGCTCACAGGTGCTATTTTCTTCTCTTCGGTAATCTTTGCATGCGTGGTTGGAGCAATCTTCCGGTTTGCAACAACTGCTCATGTGCCGAAAGTGACAGAAATTGACGAAGCACTGGAAGAATTCCCGAAGATTACCGAAGAGACGGAAGATGCCGCTCCACTGCGCTGAATCTGCAAAGACAGATAAGTCTAGAGTTAGGGGCATTTACCGAAGGTAACAGCTAGGCTGGGGGGGAGACGGGAGGGGGTCTATGTAGGGTAGGGGTTTTTATAACTAAGGGTTTGGTTCTCCTTTAACCCAGTGAAAAGCATTTCCCACTTAATATGTTGCAGAGATGTCCTTATACTGTCAAAGTTTGCACGTCTGAAATTTAGTTACTCCCTTATGGAATTGCCTCCGCAACAGAAGCATCACTATTCCCTAAATGCCCCTCACCCATACAAATGCTAGAGATGAGTTCAGTATTATTAGTTATTACAGGTACAAAAGAGAGTTATTCCTAGTAGGTTCTTGAACGAGCTGGAATATAAAGTTGTCATTCAGCATATTTACAAACCTACTAGGTTTTTCTGTCTTGGCAACCCCATTACTCCAGTCAATGTCTGGATAATTGAAGTCACCCGTAGTAATAACTTGATCCAGCTGTGAAGCCCCTCCATGTGTAAGAGTAGCTTACTCTGTAAGTGGAGTTACAAACACTGGAGTTAGTGAGTGCTCTGTAAGGGGAGTTACAAACAGGAGTTAAGTGAGTGCTCTGTAAGGGGAGTTACACACACAGGAGTTAAGTGAGTGCTCTGTAAGGGGAGTTACACACACTGGAGTTAGTGAGTGCTCTGTAAGGGGAGTTACAAACACGGGTTAAATGAGTGCTCTGTAAGTGGAGTTACAAACACAGGAGTTAGTGAGTGCTCTGTAAGTGGAGTTACACACACAGGAGTTAAGTGAGTGCTCTGTAAGTGGAGTTACAAACAGGAGTTAAGTGAGTGCTCTGTAAGTGGAGTTACACACACAGGAGTTAAGTGAGTGCTCTGTAAGGGGAGTTACAAACACTGGAGTAAGTGAGTGCTCTGTAAGTGGAGTTACAAACACAGGAGTTAGTGAGTGCTCTGTAATTGGAGTTACAAACACAGGAGTCAGTGAGTGCTCTGTAAGTAGAGTAACAAACACAGGAGTAAAGTCAGTGCTCTGTAAGTGGAGTCACAGACACTGGAGTTAAATGAGTGCACTGTAAGGGGAGTTACACACACTGGAGTTAAGTGAGTCCTCTGAAAGTGGAGTTACAAATACTGGAGTTTCAAACAAAAGGAAGTTCAAACAACTAAAAAGTTTGATATATTCTATTTTTTGGTTCCTATTTTTTTATCTGTAACTGGAAAAATGAAGGTCAGACTCAGTGCACAGTCTACAGTATGTAGATGGAATAAGAGTTCCAAATGACTTTCCTTTGGTTGATGCCCCTAACTGGTGGTCTCTTATTGTAGGCACGTCTCGGCAGTCAGAGTGACACTGTCGCCATTCAGTCCATTCGGAGCATCCGAGGGAACAGCCTGTGTGTGGACTGTGATACTCCCAGTGTGTGCAAGATACCTTACTAATTGCCCTCACTTCCCCATATTCACCCTGCATGCATGCTATCTTTAGCTCCTCCAATACCTTTTGCCTTATGCACTTCCCAATGGTCCCATCTAGAATCTCTTTGGGCTTCTCCCTCTACTCTCTCTCTTCCCTTCCGTCTACTTTCTCCATCTTCTCTGTACTCTACTTCCTTCTTTCTTACATCTTTCTCCTTGGTTTCTCCCCATAAACTCCTCCTCTCTAAAACATTTTCTTGCGCTTCTCCCTATATGCTCCTCCTTCCCTTCTCTGTACTTCCTTCTCCTCTGCTTTTCTCTATACTAACCTCCTTCCTGCTCTCTTCATCTTTCTCCTTGGTTTCTCCCCATAAACTCATCCTTCTCTCTATATCATTCTCTTGGGCTTCTCCATATATGCTCCTCCTTCCCTTCCCTCTGCATCCTTCTCCTCTCTATACTATCCTCCTTCCCTTCTTTCTATTTCCTTCTCCAAAGCTTCTTCCTATACTCTCCTTCCCTTCTCTCTATTTCCTTCTTCTTGGCTTCTCTATATACAACCCTCCTTCCTTCTCTCTACATCTTTTTACTGGTTTCTTCCCATAAACTCTCCCCTCTCTTTATATCTTTCTCATCCTTTCCCTCTCTCTACATCCTTCTCTTTGGTCCTCTCTATACTACCCTCCTTCCATTCAATCTACTTCCTTCTGCTCAGCTCCTCTCTATAATCTCCTCCTTCCTGTGCACACCTTGTGCTCCTCCCTCTGTTCATCCCTGCGCCTTTCTCTAAACTTTCTTATTGTGTACTTCTCTTCATTTTCTTCACAGATCCGGACTGGGCAAGCCTGAACCTGGGTGCTGTTATGTGTATAGAGTGTTCAGGCATTCACCGGAACCTTGGCACTCACCTGTCCCGCGTACGTTCCCTCGATCTTGATGATTGGCCGGTGGAACTAACTATGGTTATGATGGCCATTGGAAACAGCCTTGCCAATAGTGTGTGGGAGCACTCAACTGAGGGGTACAGCAAGCCTGGCCCAGAGAGCTCCAGGTAAGCACCCAGTGATCAGCACAGAACAACATGGCAGCCCCCATTCCTGATAGAGGTAGAACCAGAATGGAAGTTCCTATGTGGCACAGTGAAGATTGTGTGGGGCATCTGTTTATGTGAGCGTGTTTAGATTGTTAGCTCACTGGAGCAGGGACTGCTGGGAATGTGATAGGGCATTAGAGTGTAAGCTCACTGGGGCAAGGACTGGTGGGAATGTGATATGGCATTAGAATGTAAGCTAACTGGTGCAAGGACTGGTGGGAATGTGATGGGGCATTAGAGTGTAAGCTCACTGGGGCAAGTACTGATGGGGAGGATGTATAATCTACCAGTCATTATTCTCATGGGAGCAGTAGGAAGGGATTGTTACTGCCCTCATAGAAATCAGCCAGACCCCCTCCCAGAGCCCCATCTCTGTCCTCAAACTAAATGCCAGTTTTTCTTGGTGATTGAGAGATGAAACTGAGGGGTCCCGGAGGGGCTGCTGTCAATCAATAGCCACTATCTCACAAGACCAGAGTGTGACCCCTCCTGCCAAAGGCCATATTTAAAGGGACAGGAACATCACAATGTACAGCAGAATGTGTTAGCAGAACAGATAACTGATAAAGCGATTGGGGCCATTGTTCTTCTGCTGATGTGGGGGAGGGGGACGTGTCAGTCTGGGCTGCCTGGAACACTACATGCACAGTAGAATTCTGGGATACAATGGGCGATACCATAGGGCTTTTGCTTCATAGATGATTTTCTATAGAAGGAGACAAACCGTGCCTGTGCCCCCCCCCCTCCTCATGTTTGGGTGAGTAGCCTTATGGGATCTCCTGTCAGTCATTGTCTCGTCTCATTGTGTGTGTGTGTGTGTGTGTGTGTGTACATGCCAGATCAGATCTACCAGATATCCATTACCCACAATGCACATCATAGCTCATGTATATGCAGGTCTGGACTGAGAATTAAAATAGGCCCTGGCATTTTAGGTACACAGAGGCCCAAACAGCCCCCCAATAGCCCACTAAATGCTCACTTTCTATGGCACCTTATAGTAGTCCCTCTAGCGTTTGCCAGAACCTACATATTGCCAGTCTGGGCCTGTGTATATGGAGCCCTCAAATTTTCAGGTTTTGTATAAGGGCCAAGGGTAATGTGGCTGAAGTGCTGGTTCTGTATCAGCTGCACCGCTCTGAGCAGTGCCTACATAGAAACAAAATGGGGGCCCATCCTGCTCTGTGCGCTTTTCTTATGACAGTTGAGGCAATTTCCCCTTTAATTCCCATGTAGTATCTATATAAAGTGTGCTCTTTCCTGATTAATGTCATGCCTACTGTTTCCCATGATGCTTAGTGCATGACCTGATGGCTACCCATAATCCCCTGATGTTCCTGTGCCATTCATGGTAGCCAATGGCTTGTGTCCTGCAGGGAGGAGAAAGAGCGCTGGATTCGGGCTAAATATGAGCAGAAGCTGTTTGTGTGCCCCTTGCCAGCCTCTGATGTGCCCCTCGGGCAGCAGCTACTCCGGGCGGTGGTGGAGGACGACTTGCGCTTGGTCGTGACTCTTCTGGCACATGGATGTAAGGAGGAGGTGAACGAGACGTACGGAGATGGTGACGGACGCTCAGCGCTTCATCTTGCTGCCGCCATGGCCAATGTGGTGTGCACACAGCTTCTGATTTGGGTGAGGAATGGGGAGAGCATGAAGTGGGAATAGAATGGGGCTCCAGGTAACATTGTGCCAGCTGTTGGTACCCTAGCAACTAGACTGACAGCTGTCCCTCTTTCTCACCCGGTGCCATTGATTTGTCCCTACAGTATGGAGTGGATGTGAAGTCTTGCGATGCCCATGGCCTCACGCCACTTGCCTACGCCCGCCGTGCAGGAAGCTGTGAATGCTGCGATATCCTCCTGCAGTATGGCTGCCCAAATGATGCTTGTAGCCCAACCCCTGCCCTAAGTGCCCTGTGACCTTTGCACATCTTTATACCCCCCTGAACTGGGATCTCCATGCCCTGTGAGTACTTTGGTCTTGCCCTTTATTGCCCTGTGTACGGGAATTTCTCTGCATTGAGCATGAGACTTTCAGCAGCCAGCAATGTCTGTTGGGCAAATATACGGCACAAGCCTCTGATCTCTTGATGTGTCACTGACAGGGGCAGGTCTTTATAGGAATGTGACTAAGGCTCAACATCAGCCACTAAAGGACAATGACACTACAGACAATGATATGTATCATATAATGTGTGTAACGTAGAGACGAGACAGTTGCACAGTTACCAACAGTAATGTACTTCCCTAGATAAATGCTGCTCATTCTGGTGTCCCATGTTTCCCTGGACCTAGGGCTTTGGATATGGTATGTATATATCTATGGTTGTGCATATAAACACGGCAGTATTGTACTTGTTACCACTATACAAGCATTTGTACATATGGATATATATATATATATATATATATATATATATATATATATATATATATATATATATAGAATAAAGAAGAGACCAGCAACACCAGGATTTCTGTGAGTAAAAAAAGTGTTACATATGCAATAACACTTTTTTTACTCACAGAAATCCTGGTGTTGCTGGTCTCTTCTTTATTCTATATACTAATCTTACCGAGCACCCAGGTAAAGGACTTGGAACGGAGTGCTGTCCACTACAACAAGATATATATATATATATATATATATATATATATATATATATATATATATATATATATATATATATATATATATATATAGCAGGGAACGATTCACATTATACAGTGGGTGGGATGTAAATCTGGATTGTTCTCCTATCTGTATTTCTACTTGTACTGAACACAACCAGCTTATTTCTGGACTGATCTTGCACTCTCCTGTGTTACACTCAAACTGTGCTGTATAATAAACCCCACCCTGTACAACAAGCGGGCAGTTGTATAATAAACCCCACCCTGTATGACAAGCGGCAGTTGTATAATAAACCCCACCCTGTATGACAAGCGGCAGTTGTATAATAAACCCCACCCTGTACAACAAGCGGGCAGTTGTATAATAAACCCCACCCTGTATGACAAGCGGCAGTTGTATAATAAACCCCACCCTGTATGACAAGCGGCAGTTGTATAATAAACCCCACCCTGTACAACAAGCGGCAGTTGTATAATAAACCCCACCCTGTATGACAAGCGGCAGTTGTATAATAAACCCCACCCTGTACAACAAGCGGGCAGTTGTATAATAAACCCCACCCTGTATGACAAGCGGCAGTTGTATAATAAACCCCACCCTGTACAACAAGCGGGCAGTTGTATAATAAACCCCACCCTGTATGACAAGCGGCAGTTGTATAATAAACCCCACCCTGTATGACAAGCGGCAGTTGTATAATAAACCCCACCCTGTACAACAAGCGGGCAGTTGTATAATAAACCCCACCCTGTATGACAAGCGGCAGTTGTATAATAAACCCCACCCTGTACAACAAGCGGGCAGTTGTATAATAAACCCCACCCTGTATGACAAGCGGCAGTTGTATAATAAACCCCACCCTGTACAACTAACGGGCAGTTGTATAATAAACCCCACCCTGTATGACAAGCGGTAGTTGTATAATAAACCCCACCCTGTACAACAAGCGGGCAGTTGTATAATAAACCCCACCCTGTATGACAAGCGGCAGTTGTATAATAAACCCCACCCTGTATGACAAGCGGCAGTTGTATAATAAACCCCACCCTGTATGACAAGCGGGCAGTTGTATAATAAACCCCACCCTGTACGACAAGCGGGCAGTTGTATGATAAACCCCACCCTGTACGACAAGCGGCAGTTGTATAATAAACCCCACCCTGTATGACAAACGGGCAGTTGTATGATAAAGCCCACCCTGTACGACAAGCGGCAGTTGTATAATAAACCCCACTCTGTATGACAAGCGGTAGTTGTATAATAAACCCCACCCTGTACGACAAGCGGCAGTTGTATAATAAACCCCACCCTGTACGACAAGCCGCAGTTGTATAATAAACCCCACCCTGTATGACAAACGGGCAGTTGTATGATAAAGCCCACCCTGTACGACAAGCGGCAGTTGTATAATAAACCCCACCCTGTATGACAAGCGGGCAGTTGTATGATAAAGCCCACCCTGTACGACAAGCGGCAGTTGTATAATAAACCCCACCTTGTATGACAAGCGGGCAGTTGTATGATAAAGCCCACCCTGTACGACAAGCGGCAGTTGTATAATAAACCCCACCCTGTATGACAAGCGGTAGTTGTATAATAAACCCCACCCTGTACGACAAGCGGGCAGTTGTATAATAAACCCCACCCTGTACGACAAGCGGGCAGTTGTATGATAAAGCCCACCCTGTACGACAAGACCAGATTGACATCCTGCCAAGATGGGAAATGAAAGCATATTGTGAACCGTTTCAGAACTGTTCGAAACTGTCGGTTTAGAATAAGATGTTAGTTTGGACCTGACTCCCAAGTGAGGCTCAGATTGGAGATAAAGGTTTAAGTTGAACAGGACTGGCATAAACCTAGAAATTGGGGGGAGGAGACAAGACTACAATATTGTACATGAGTTTACACAACATGAGTTAGAGAGCTTGATAGGGATGTGTTAGACCTTGAGTTTTGGGGTTCAGAGAAGAACAAGATTACTGCCTGGGTTTGGGCAGAGACAGGGCTGGGGGTGTATGAGGAGCAGAGGAAGCTGAGTATTACACTACAGGGCCCCAGAGATACCACATTTGGTTCCCAGAGGGGCAAGTTAAGCTGCTGGTGCGGTACATTGTAGAATTTGTACAGTGTGACTATTTATATTGCAGTGTATATGCTGTGCCTCGTGTTGTATATGTGCTCTGTAATAAAGCTGCTCACAGCCCCCTGTGTCTTTACTCAGTGTCCCCGTGTTTGGAAGAAAAGACCAAGTCTGCACCCCTGGTGCCCCCTGTAAATTCTGCACAACTGGTCCATTCCAGAGAAGAGGTTTGAGGGGCAGTGCTGAATCTCAGGCTGTATGAGGTTTGCTTTCTTTTCTGCAGTAATTTAGGCTTCACAAAGGAATTGTGGGTAGTACCTAACTGCTGAACTGCAGAGTCGCCATTAGAAATCATGGGGCCCCGTATAGCAACATTTTCTGGGCCCCCTGGTCCTACCCACACCACAGCAAAAAGGCCATACATACATACATACATCAGCGGTTGTCAGGGCCCCCCTATAAGAGTCCCCATTAAAGTTTAAAAAAAATCATTGGTGGTCAGGGCCCCATAGAAATTTTTTTTTAAAAAAATTTGCTGTTCAGGGCCCCATAGAATTTTTTTTTAAAAAAACATTGGTGGTCAGGGCCCCATAGAAAATTTAAAAAAAAAACTTTAGTGGTCAGGCCCCCCCTTACAAGTTAAAAATGTCATTGGTGGTCATTGTCCCCCATAGAAAATAAAAAAAACATTGGTGGTCAGTGTGATAAAACAAACTTTTAATCGAGAGGGAAAAATGTTATGTGTATGATAACCGTTGCTCCTTTCCCTATGTGGTTTTTGATGTTGAATAGCCAGACCTGCATTCTTTGGTAAGGGACCCCTACTGTGAGGGCAAATAAACCAGCACCCTCTGTAACTCAATACACATAGATGACCCCAAGAGATGTGTACTGTCTGGATCCTACATTCAGACTAAACTGGGCATGCTCCCCAAATGGCACCCCATTGGCCCAGCAGTATTAGTTGTGATTGGCGCCATTATAATTCATGGTCGGATTGGTCCTTATAATGGCACGACTGGCCTATCATGTGATTGGCCCTTGTGGAAGCTGCCTTTGTGGTTGGCAGAAGGACACCCTGTTCTGCATTTACGACAGGGGCTGTTCCCTTTCTGGCTTACAAAGGTGGCTGTTAAGAATTCCAATTTGTTAGTCTTTTTATACAAATGGAAGTTCACAGAGACTGCCCAGCTGTAACCATCACAGCCGTACCCACATGGTCCAGTGACCAGCAGTGCCCAACCCTGACATTATCCTCCTACAGACTCATTGAATGCATTCTGGCTACCTGTTACGTGAAGTTGCCATGCTAAATAAAGGGCTCATTCCCTAAAAGGAGTTTTGTTTGTGAGTCCTACCCTATGCCCACGTCCTCTCACAGCTTTGTGCTGTAACAGTCAGTGGCCCCCATAGAAAATAAAAACATTGGTGGTCAGTGGCCCCCATAGAAAATAAAAAAAACATTGGTGGTCAGTGGCCCTCATAGAAAATAAAAAAAACATTGGTGGTCAGTGGCCCTCATAGAAAATAAAAAAAAAACATTGGTGCCAGGGGTTTAATGAAAAAGAAACCCATTGGGGTTCAGTGGAACTTACCTTTGGTTCTTGTTCCTTGTCCTCGGGCGATGGCAGATTCTTTGGCTTTGTTCTTCGGTTCTTTCTGCTGTGCCCCCCCTGATGGGGGCCCATATGCACTTGGTGAGGGAGAAGGTTGTGGCGGGTGCAGGCAGCAGCAAGGGAAAGAAGATTTACATGCAAACCTCCCAACTGTCCCGTTTTTCGCAGGACAGTCCTGATTTTCACAGCTCAACCCACAGCACTTATATCTTTTATTTAAAATAAGCAAAGAAACAACCTGCCAAATTGTTTTGTCCCTCTTTCTATTTCCAAAATGTTGGGGGGATTGTACATGCAGTGGCTTGGAGGAATGTACTGGGGAAGAGCTACATGTTGGGGAGTGGTGTGTGATTGGCTGACTCTCAGTGCTGTGGGTGCTCCAGGGCAGTGGCAGAACCCACGGGTCACTCCCTTGTCTGACACTGAAGTGTCTGTAGTAAAATACTGGAGCACCTTGCGCTTCTTCATTCCTGATGCTGCCACTCCAACAATGTAAAAAAAGATGTTTCTTTGGGGGTTTGGTGATGAAGTGGATAAGGCCACTGTATCAATTTAATGGCACCTCATAAAGATTTTATTCCCTACCACCCACATCTCCCTCTGTACCCCTGGCAGGCCTATAAATTACTCATTAACCCTGTATGAGTTCATACCTGCCCATATCTCCTGCACTAACCCTGGCAGCGAATCACGTGACTAGGAGTGAGAGAGTGACAGTTGGACAGCTGCATCGTTCTGTCACTCTCCACCTCTATAGAGCCCATAGCAACACATGATGCAATGTCGCTCCTTCCCACCTGCACCCCACTCCTGCGCAGATGCCCCTTCCTCTAAGCACCGTCAAGCAGTTGGGGTGTGTGCGCAAGCGCAGTGTTTGACTGAAAGCAAGCGACTTCCTTCATTACTTTGTTCTGACAGAATGAGATGGACTTTCACTTTAATATCACACAGACACAGTATCGGGGTTCATATCAATCTGAGGAATCGGCTGTGTGTGTAACAATAACACATGTATATTTATATCTGTCCCCCCTTTTCTACATACCCCCAACTGACTGAGCTCATGTCACACAGGGGAGGGATATTTCACTGTTAATATCACAGACACAGTATTGGGGTTCCTATCAATCTGAGGAATCAGCTCTGTGTGTAACAATAATATGTGTTTATTTATATCTGTCCCCCCTTTTCTACATACCCCCCAACTGACTGAGCTCATGTCACACAGGGGAGGAGGAGGGATATTTCCCCTTTAATATCACACAGACACGGTATTGGGGTTCGTATCAATCTGAGGAATCAGCTGTGTGTGTAACAATAATATGTGTTTATTTATATCTGTCCCCCCTTTCCTACATACCCCCCCAAATGACTGAGCTCATGTCACACAGGGGAGGAGGAGGGATATTTCCCCTTTAATATCACACAGACACAGTATTGGGGTTCCTATTAATCTGAGGAATCAGCTGTGTGTGTAATACATGTATATTTATATCTGGCAGGTCAGACAGTACTTCTGGGGGTCCCTATAAGTAGTATGTTGGGGATGATGGGACACCAATAGGGAAATTAGGAGAGAAGCCCAGAAGGTGGCAGTGAGATAAGGAGAATATTGTTGCTTTGAGGGATATAGATTAATTATCAGTGAGGATCATTTCCCCCTCCATGACACAAGTCCCTGGGAGACGCAGTAATCACCCCGCTGGCAGGATACACTGATTACAAGTAGTGAGAGATTCATTAGCACTTAAGCAATGACAAGTGTCATCCACATTCCCATCTCCATCATTACCCAGCCAGAAACACACTGTCATCCCTGAAATGCACAGTACTGAGTATAACCCCCTGCACCTAACATGCACAGCACTCTCTCCCCAGCTTCTCCCTGTCTCTGGAACTCTCTGTCCAGCTTCTCCCCATCTCTAGAACTCTCTGTCCAGCTTCTCCCCATCTCTAGAACTCTCTCCAGCTTCTCACTGTCTCTGTAACTCTCTCCGGCTTCTTGTTGTCTCTGGATCTCTCTTTCCGGCTTTTCCCTGTCTCTGGAACTCTATCCAGCTTCTCCCTGTCTCTGGAATACTCTCCCCTTCCTTTCAAACATTCCAAACCTTCCAACACTCCATAATCTTTCACCTGTTAAGACATCAATATTCAAAGTATTTTGATTGCTCAGACATTAAAGAATCCTAAATCAATTCAATTTGTTTCTATAAACCAAGCCCTTTAGATTGCAAGCTCTTGTGAGCTGGGCCCTTGTTTATTAACACATTCTTAGATCCCTGTTTGTCATAAATTCGTGTAAAGCAGTAGTTGGCTGGTGCTATATAAATAAATGATTATGATCAGCATTTATTGGTTTATAAAATTCCTGGGATTGACGTATTGGTTTTGTCTGTAATGTTCTGTTTTGTAATTGTCATCTCCCTGGCCCATATAATCCATTTATATAGGAACTATGTACAGCTGGGCCAACCCCAATTGGCTAAAGTCTCCCAAACCATCAACCGTGGCTCACTTTTCCCTTCCGTGGTTCTAAGGGTGTACACCATCCATTTGTTGTGTCCTGACAGCAAAGCAGTTGACATGCACTGGGATGGGCACCACAATTTTGGGGTTTCGGATAGGCTCCCCGGCCCGATTGCTGACGTTTCCAGCTTTAATACGTTTCCACTTAGCCCTACGGTTCTGAAACCAGATCTTGACTTGCACCTCACTGAGCTTCAGAGTGTGGGCGATCTGAGACCTCTCAGTGAGGGACAGGTATTTCTTGCAGTGAAACTCTTTCTCCAGTTCCAGGAGCTGCTCACTGGTGAATGCCGTCCTCCTCCTCCGGCCCTTCCCTGGGGTTCCAGCTCCTTCCACCATTGAGGCTTGACTGGTGCCCTTCCCTTTGTTTCTAAGCCTTGGAGAACTTCCTACTCCATCAGGAATGCTCTCATCACAACTCCCCCCCAAGCTCTCTTCCTCATGGTCACTGCAGCCTGTTTCTGAGGCTTTGCCGTCTACCTTGTCCTCATCGGAGCTGTCCAGCTTCTCATCTCCTGATGGCAGAAAAATGATTGGTGAGATAAGGGCTGCTCATATTTGAGTTGTACCCAACCTTTAAAAGGCATGAACACAATAAGATCATCTCACACAAATATGCACCCCCCTCTGTCAAAATGAGAACTGCAAGTTTATAGAATGCTCTTCCTACCCTCTGGAAAACAATTATTCTAGTAGATTGGATTCAGATATAGGCAAAGTCTACCTTGGTCACTCTCCTGTGTCTCTGCCATTACAGTTGCATGGAAGATGACCTTGTCATTGGTGCTAATAACACATTTTCAGCAGGATCTGAGTTATGGGTGCAATGCCTTGGCTTTTAGTTATGGTGGTACCTGACCATGGTGGTGGATCATGTGATGGAAAGAATGAATTCAAACTAGATGTTGATGAACTTTCATGTGCTACCAAGGGGCAAACACAATGTGCTCCTCTATTTCTGTGCTGAAGGAAACCCCTCAACAGAACTATTGGACATTCTAAAACCACCAAGGCAAAGAAAAAAAAATCTTAAAATGAATGAATTTGTGATACTGTTCAGAACTCCCCACCCCATTGTAAACAGGCTATAAAGCTTGGCATTTG
The DNA here is from genome assembly GCF_017654675.1 of Xenopus laevis. Lineage (NCBI taxonomy): Eukaryota > Metazoa > Chordata > Amphibia > Anura > Pipidae > Xenopus > Xenopus laevis. The sequence continues at coordinate 35,569 of NC_054382.1, read as the reverse complement.
CCCAATTAGAATTGTGAATCCACATGAATGAGCTGCAGTCTATGGAAGCTCAGTATCACGTGAGTTGGAACTTCCACTGGGGCAGCAAACTGATATGCGATAGTACTGACACTTAGGACTCCCTTTAAGTCTTAATCTGGAAATCTTGATTTGAGAGAAATAGAGGCCCTAATTAACGCTGAATTGGGGTTCTCCACTTTGTGCTTTCTTATGAAGGGCCTTCCCCATACCTAAATTACTTTACTCAATGGTATGCTCTCCTTATGGCCCTGGGGAATGTTCCCCTTGTGTAAAGCCCAGAACTCTGGGTCTCGGAGTTTGCAATTTTTGTTACAGGACAAGGTTTGGCTGATAGGGGACCCATGCTCATGTCAGCAGGGACATTAGTAGGTCCTAATCACAGCTTATCAGAAATCCAATCTAATAGAGCATTTGTATAGTAAAGGTGCAAAGACAATGGAGAGATATGATGTATGTAATGCCTCATTGTGACCATTAGGTTTGCAACTAGTAGGGGAATATGGGAAAGGGGTATTGGTGCAGATCAGCTCTCACTGGAGTGGCGACCATCAGGGGATATTGCAGTCGAAGGTCACAATAGACATGAAAATGAGATTTGTGGGCTGCAAAAGGGGAGGTATTTGTGGGTAAATCAGTGGGACTTGGCATAATAAGACACGAGTGGGTTGGTCAGCAGTACAGTCGTGTGAGTTGTGTGGACTTTTTATTGGGGCCACTATGTGACATATAATTTTATAATTGAGGTCCCTGTGGGATCTCTGACCCCTTCCTACATCATAAAACCAGGACCAGGAGTGTTGGAGACCTTTTGGTAGTCCAGTACTATCTGCCATCTGGGCTATTAGCCATGTCTTGTATATTCTTTCTAATACTGACCAAGTCTTTCCAACATTTTCCTACTCACTGTCTGTATGACTAGCCATTCTCACACTGTGGCTGCTAGTCTCCAGTATGAGTGGCCATTCCCATAGTCTGCCCACTAGCCATTCACTGTATCAGTAGCGAAATTGACATCCACTTGCCTTCTCTCCTGCTAGCCACATGTCTGTTTTGTTCTGCTTCAAGCCTTTTCTTAACCATCCCCACATTCTGGCTACCAGCCCCTCACTGGTGTCACTAGCTGTTTTTCTGTTCTAGCTACTGCTTTTATTGTTACACATGCTGCATACTAGAATTTTTCTAGACACCATAAGTGGCCATCTATGTGCATTCTGGTTATTAGCCACAATGCTTTATGATTATCTAACCATTCCAATTTTATGCCCACAGGCCATTTTGCCTGAATGATTAGCCATTCCCATATTCTGTCTATTACTAGCCATTTCTCTGTATGTCTAGCCATGGCCATATTCTCCCTGTAGTCATCACTAGCCAACCCAGCTCTCTGCCTGCTAGCCATGTTTCTGTACCACTAGCCACTTAAAGCATTACTGCTGTTGGTGTTAGTGCTTAGAGGTGACACAGCCATGTCTTGCTAAGGGAGTCACTGACATGAAATAGTTTCCTCATTCCACAGATTCAGTTGGATTTCTTTAGGTCCTACTCACTGCTACTGTATTTATCCTCCTCCCTTCCATGTTATACAGTGTGGCTGCCTGACCCTTGCATTCCCCCCACCCTTACCTGGCAGGCAGGTGTACTTGGTAGCCTCTGAGCTGGGTTCCTGGGTTCCTTGCGCTGCAGGTTCTCTGCCTCTTTCTTCCAAGTCTGGTGACCCCCCTCCTGGGGCAGCCAGCTCCTGGGACTGTGAATAGAAACTCTCTGCAGTGTCTGGAAAGTTGGGGAGGGAAGTAGTCAGGGCCACCATGGAAGGGAGTCCTTGCCCAAGGCTGGCACAGAAAGTGTTGCTCAAGCGCCCAGTGAAGGAGGTCAAGGGTCCAAGAGAGGGTAGTGGGGTGGGGGGTAATGTCTGTGGAAGAACGAGGGGCCGATATGGCATGAACATGGGGTACCCAGTATAGAGCACATGTCCCTGTCGGGCAGGAGGGCTGCCAATCAGAGAGTCTATGGTGAATGTGCTGACCACCCTATTAGGTCTTTGCATGCTCCACTGAGTAGTACCAGGGCAAATGCTGGGGTGCAGGGTCCTGGCTGGGCTAGGGGAAGGCTGTGCAGGGATCGATGTGTTGAGCACCTAAGAGGTCTCTGACTCTGAGAGGGATTGTGAGAGCTGCTCTCTGTCACAGCAATGGGAGGGGGCTGAGGAAGGGGGGAGACACTGCTAATCCATCTTCACTCCTTCCGCATCATTTCTTTATTCAGACTCTTGATTATCTCTCCCTGCAGTTTGGCCAAGAGACTGGGAATTCACAGCAAGAGGGGGAACAGGGGGTGACATAGCCCAGACAAGAAGAAATACTGGGGCCACAGCTCATTTATTGCTAAATATCATCTGCAAATGGGACACATGGAACAGGGGGTCTTCATTGGCTCAGAACCTTCTTATTCATCCCTGGGTTAAAAATATAGAACTTCTTCTCATAGAACTGGGACTTATCCAAATTTCATGTTCGCTACAATAATGCAGAGCTGCTTGTGCTTCTGCCAGTGACAGACAAATGTTCCCTTTGATCCCCAACAGCAAAGAGTAAAAGGGGGTTTCTTCTGAATGAATTTAGTAGCACCCCGAGTTTCTATGGGCAGAGCAGAAAGCAATATATGGACTAAATCCAACAGGATAAAGGGTCACATTTGTCTTGATTAGAAGAGAAGTTACTGATTAGAGTATTTAAGTACTGAGCCTTGGGTGGGAGAGCAGAGACGCATAATACTTTTGTAGGGAACAGGAGATATATGAACATATAGATATATGGAGACATAGTGATCAATTGAATAGAAGCTACAGATATGGACCTGTCCTTGGGTAAGAGTGGAGATATATTTATATACTGATAGTTGGGTGGGAGAGGAGATACACAAATGAATAGGATCTTGGGTGAAAGAGATACAGATATGGATATAGAGTGATTGTTGGAAAAGAAGTTCAGTGATGGACAGTGATTTGTGGAAAGCAGGTTCAGAGATGGACAATGCATGGTGGAAAAGGAGGTGCAGTGATGGACAGTGATTGCTGAAAATGAAATACAGAGATGGACAGTGTTTGGTGGAAAGGAGGTACAGAGACAGACAGTGTTTGGTGGAAAAGGAGGTACAGAGATGGACAATGAATGGTAGAAATGAGGTACAGAGATGGACAGTGATTAGTGGAAAAGGAGGTACAGAGATGGACAATGAACGGTAGAAATGAGGTACAGAGATGGACAGTGATTGGTGGAAAAGGAGGTACAGAGATGGACAATGAATGGTAGAAATGAGGTACAGAGATGTCCAGTGATTGGTGGAAAAGGAGGTATGGATAGAGAATGATGGAAGTGTAGATACAGATATGGACAAAAATCCTTTGTCAGAAGAAGAGATACAAGCATGGAGGGAAACCTTGGGGTTGAGAATAGCCTGAACGCCATGTTAGAAGAGTAACTGGTGCAGATATGATATATAGGCACCCTGGAGTGGCACAAAGTTTCCCAAGCACATTGGCATTCACACTGTCACGTTCCTTCCAACTGTGGATTTGGATAAGGCAGTGACACCACTTGGTTTTAGCCTTTAGTAGTTGAATGTGTTGAGATTTCTATGAAAGCTTTGCAACTGGCTTCCTAGTTGACATTGTCTCATATATGCAAAGCCAGAGCTGACTTGCAGCATAGAGAACCCCAGATAAAGCCATATGGGGTATCATTCTCACCTGGGAACACTCATCATTGAACAAAAATACGATTTCTTGTGGGATCAGTAGAACATTGCAGCAATTCTTTGGCCTGATAAGCATATAATACGCAAAGCTTATATACTGCCAGCTGCATGGAAAGTTCTGCACAGCTCAGTGAGCATGGGGAGACTTCCTTAACTAACAATAAAACATCCTGGGGCACTCTGCATACTTCTACCATCTCTGCTCCAATTTGTATTCTAATAGAACAATAATAAAACTCACTAGATTTCTATTGTTATAAACGTATTAATTCCAGACCAGACATTCTGATTTGCATATGCAAAATGACTGACACCAAGTTCAGTGTTTATGTCTCACTTTAATAAAAAGGCTATAATAAATAAATCCCACTCAATTTGCTCAATGACATTCTGCTTGGAGTATATGGATATGGTTGCAGTAGTAGATCTGAATCGCTTGTGGAACTTTAGGCTAAGCAGCTCAAGTACAGAATCTCTTAGAGTTATTCTGGATTCTGGATAACATGGGAGAAGCAAATTGTGACTAGTGCTGGCTTAAGGGGAGACAGTTGTTCCAAGCCTGGTGGATTAGAAGTTTATTATTTGAGCTGAAGAAACAGCCAAAGGAAGCTGAAGCCACCAAATGAGAAGAAGCTGCCGTTGCTGATGAGAATTTTCAAGTCAAGTTCCACTGAAAACCTATGGTCCCATCAAATTTTTAACCCTGCTCATGTTTTTTTAACTTGTAGAGAGGACCCTCGCCGCCAACGGCTTTTTTTTTTTTTTTTTTTTTGAATGTGCAGGTTAGGGTACAAACACATATTGTATCTCCCTCACTTTATATATGAGAAGAGCTTCTCTTGCATGCACGGGTACCTCCCTGTATTTATGTATAACTGGATTCAGTATTACATGGGGAGAGGGACACCCCAACCCACAGACATTGATAGGAACCCAAACTCCTGGGTACAAACATATATTTTATCTCCCCCACTTTATATATGGAAGAGCTTCTCTTGCATGCATGAGTTCGTCCCTGTATTTATGTACAACTGGATTCAGTATTACACAGAGAGAGGGACACCCCAAACCAGAGACATTGATAGGAAGCCAAACTCCTGGGTAACCAAGGAAGGTCCTTTGTGCAAAAGAACTTTGCCTTTAAATTACCCAAGCATGAAAGGGGATATTACTAGACAAGGGAAACCTTAAGCCCAATGGTTCCCATGTTGCTCTTATTTTATAGTTATATTAAATGTAATTTGCCTTATGCTTTCTGAAGGCACCCCCTTTAGTGCAGACATTACAGGGTTTGTGTTCCTTCATCTCTGAAGGGAGGACAGAAGAATTGATGTTGTTAGCCCCTCCTTTGCTACATATCAACCTTTGTTTTCCTGCCTAAGGGGGTCTATGGTGAAGTTCAGTGTGTCTTTCACTGGAAGCCACGTTAGCCAGTGTTCATATGTTTCCTTTTCCAGAATTATAGAATTTTCCTGGCAGTTCAGTAACTGGCCAGTAGATGAAATGAATGTTCCATTCTATAAAAAGGAAAGCCAACATGAACATGGTCTCTTTTGGTTCCCTCACTTGCTGGGGGAAGGGAGGTGTACTCCATAGAACCTGGGAGGGAGGAAGGGTCTAGTAGGGGAAGTAAGTGACAGAATAGATGTGTAATAGTGTAGGTGTAAGAGGCAGGAGAAGGCTATTGAGTAGAGCAGTCAGAGACACCAATAAGGAGACCAGTTAGGTTGGTACCTTTGTCACTAAGGCAATGAGTTCTACCTGTGGGTGTGTGATACTATCACTGGGATTGTGTGTGTATCATCTCACACTGAAGCACTTACTCACTAAGATCTTGCTCCATGTGAGTCAGCACTCCCAGAGAGAATTCATGTAATGTTCATCAATAGTTTCATCTGCTTATAAAGAACCACTGGCCCCCAGGTGTATTTGTGAGAATCCTGTGTGTGGAATCAGTGGAGTTACCCCTTCTCCAACAGTACAGCGAGGGTCCACCTGAGAAGGAATATTCACTGGGAATTACCTGGAGTTGCACCTGATCAGGTTTCAGGTATACTAGCTGGAGTAATATTGATTTTAGGGTACCCCACCCCTATGTACTTGTTACAGATACACCTGTGCCCACACTAAATGAGAGGTGCTATCTATCATTTCTTATGATAACCATTAGGGGAGGGACGGACAGTATGATGGGTTTGGGAATTGAGCTGCTCCCGAAACGCACACAACACATAAATGGCAGAATTAAGGATCGTCAGATGGAATTTTAGGGGGCTAGGCACCAAACTGAAATGCACATATTTGACTTCATTAAAAAGCACAAGCCAGATATCTTACTCCTACAATAAACCCATCTAGTTGGGCAAAAGATAATGGCACTAAAAAGGGCTTGGGTAGGCAGGACCTTTCAAGCCACTTACTCAACATACCCTAGAGGGGTCGCAATTTTAGTGCATAAAATGTACGTTTTCAGGTAGCACAAGTTAAGCAAGACCCAAATGGGCGCTACGTCATAGTACAAGCGCAAGTTTATGATCACGATTGCCTATATATATATATATATATATATATATATATATATATATATATATATATATATATATATATATATATATATATATATATATATATATATATATATCTCAAGCAGCAGACACTCAAATATTACCTCACATCACTACACTACTAGCTGAATTGATCCCTTCCCTAACCCTACTAATTCAACTTCAACACAGTTCTCCATCCACCCTTAGACACTCTCACAGGACTGCATTATAGCAAGCTCCCTTTAGATAACTGGGCCAGTAACAACACTTGAATCCTGGAGGTGGAAACACCCACTAAAGAAAGAATTTTCTTGCTATTCAGCCTCCTACAAAATGCCTCCCACATAGATATGGCCTTTGCCATACCCGAGACCCTTCCCCTAAACTAGACAGTGGAATATTTACTGAGAAGTATCTCTGACCGCTCCCCATTAGCACTAACACTCAGGCTACATCCAGACCCATCATATAGGATATAGAGGTTACCCCCTCATTGAGTGGGAAACACCAATAGTAGAAACAACAGTAGAAACCATAGTTCACCTAGCTTTGGCCCAATATTGGCAAGTGAATCCAGATACAGCAGATGTTTATACAGTATGGGATGCATTCAAAACAGCCGCAAGGGGGACATATATCTCCAAGCCAAGAAATCCCTAGCTCATAAGTTAAACTCACTGAAGGCAGAGGCCTCTGGGAAAGAGCAGATCTATATAACAGATCCTACAGAAGAGAATAGGAATGACTGGTTGCAGGCTACACGACTCCTTGTACTAGCTACGGTAGAACAAGCGCAAGCACACATACAGAGACAAACACACTCATTTTTTGAAATGGGTGACTAAGCTGGCAAACTTCTAGCAATGCTGGCTATGGAGGAAAGAAATGTCGCCACAGTTCCTCTCATAAAAAACACTGCCAGAGATCTAATCGCACAACCTCGCCTGATAAGACACATTCAAACAATTCTACCAAGATCTATATACCTCTAAAACGGAAGAAACAGATGCTGAAATCTCAACATACTTTGGAGCCGTTCAGTTGCCATACCAGTTGCCCAGATGGCCTCCCAGCTGAATTTTATAAGCACCATCTCCTATTGATAGGGCCCCCATTGAATGCACTACTAAACGAAATAGCAGAGGTACCACACCTGACTATGTCAAAAGCCTACATTTCGATAATACCCAAAAAGGGTAAAGATATGTTACAATGCTCCTCATATCATCCAATATCACATAAATATTGGCCAAGGTCTTGGTGAACAGGCTCAAGCCATACACGAAAGACCTAATACATCCAGACCAAACTGTGTTTATACCCACAAGTGCTACATATGTTAATATTAGAAGGATATTTACGCATCTACAATTACAACACAACAACACGGGAATTAGTGCTATAGCGGGTGTAGATGCAGAAATGGCCCTTCCTCTTTCAGACTTTACAGAGATTTGGCATTGGTCCCTGGTACCTCTGTTGGCTACAAGTGTTATACCACTCCCCTACTGTAGATACAGGAAGTACCTTAACCACTCTCCACTATGTACCAGACCATAGAAGCTAAGAAAGAAAAGCAAGTGCTCAACTGCTATAAAACATGGCTCCAGGATATTGGAGAACTAGACCCTGATAAATGGATGGAAGTTTTACGGCATCTAACAAAATCCACAATAGCAAGCAGGGATAAACTAATCCAAGTAAAATTCCTGCACTGCTCCTATCTAACCCCTGAATGCCTTAATCGCTTGACTCCTACTAGAGGCTTAAACTGTACAAGTAGACGTGGTCACCCGGGCTCCTGGATATATATAGTCTGGTCCTGCCCCAAACTTGTGGCCTACTGGATACAGATTTTTGCATTTATTTCGAAACTACTGGTCCTCACAATACCACCGGACCCAGCACTGGCATTACTGGACCTCACAAGAGGTCTTGTAAACTCTGCTGAAAGCAGGACCCTACTCCAACTGCTATTGTAAAATGCAAGAAAACAAATAATCTTGAAATGGAGCCGACTGGACATACCAACACTGGAAACCTGGAAAGAACTAGTCAATAAGGCCTTGCCTTGTTATAAAGCCACCTATTTTGCCAGAGGATGTACAGACAAGTTTATAGATATATATGTATTATTTGGGTGCTTAACTCTGAAACCAATAGCCCTCATGTGTTCTAGAAGTTTGTATGTATAAAACATGCTATATTATTGATTTTGATTCCAGTCCAATCCCTCCCACCTCTTCTCCCTTTTCTATCTTTACCTCCCACCCTTTTTCTTCTTTTATTTTCTTTCTCTATTTTCCTTTATTAAAATTCATTTTATTTATGGTTACCTTGTTATTTTAGATCTTGCACAAAACTCAATAAAAAAAAGTTTAAAAAAAAAAAAAACATGAGAGGTGCTGCATGGATATACCATGGACAGTTAGGCTTCTCTGAAGGAACTCAGGTCTCACCCATGCTGCTGAAAATTGGGGACAAGAGCCAGCAGTGTTGGACTGGGCCACCAGAACACTGGGAAAAACACCTAGTGGGCCTTGGTTCTGATGGGCCCCTGCCGGGCCAGATCTGTTCTCCCGGCTACCACTTAAAGTAATGAAATGCGCTGCCGCACTCATGCATCTTCGAGATTCGATGTGTTTGCGCATGCTCGCAGTGTGACTATTTGGGTAGCGGACCAGGGAACTGAAAGTCGGGAGGGGGCTCCGGTGTGAAGTTACCCTTAGGAGACTCATCAGCAGGTAACTCTCAAAATGCTTTATTGAAAAGAATGGTTGAAAAATGTGAACTGAATATAACTATTGGTGACTTAATAACAGTGTCATGAATAACACATCTCTAACACATGTGACAAAATAATGGCAACAACAATTTGCAATCCACACGTCAGTCTCTCTGGGTGGTTATTAGGGAGTTGAAGCAGTTGGAACCAATCACAGTGATGCAGCAATGATGCACCTGTGTAGCTGGTGATAAAAGTGAACATGAGGTATAGTTCTAACCAGTGACCACAGGGGGGCAGCAAGTTGTTTCACACTGACATAATCCAGCACATGTACAGGCTGCACAGTTCAGTACCATAGAGAACACAGTATAGTACCACAGAGAACACAGTATAGTACCATAGAGAACACAGTATAGTACCATAGAGAACACAGTATAGTACCACAGAGAACACAGTATAGTACCACAGAGAACACAGTATAGTACCACAGAGAACACAGTATAGTACCATGGAGAACACAGTATAGTACCATAGAGATCACAGTATAGTACCAGAGAACACAGTATAGTTCCAAAGAGAACACTGTATAGTTCCACAGAGAACAGCACATGTACAGGCTGCACAGTTCAGTACCATAGAGAACACAGTATAGTACCACAGAGAACACAGTATAGTACCATAGAGAACACAGTATAGTACCATAGAGAACACAGTATAGTACCACAGAGAGCATAGTATAGTACCATAGAGAACACAGTATAGTACCACAGAGAACACAGTATAGTACCACAGAGAACACAGTATAGTACCATGGAGAACACAGTATAGTACCATAGAGATCACAGTATAGTACCAGAGAACACAGTATAGTTCCAAAGAGAACACTGTATAGTTCCACAGAGAACACAGTATAGTACCATAGAGAACACTGTATAGTTCCATAGAGAATACAGTATAATATGTTGTTATTTTGTATACCAAGATCTATATTTTTATGAGGCAAAAGCTGTCGTAGTTACACCACAGTGGGCACCTAGGTGTAACATGAGGGCTTCCCAAAGTAACACCTCTTTCACACAAGCTTTTCTACATTTTACAGGGCAAAAGGGTACACAGACATGCCATATATAGTCAAACCCCACCTTCTACATTGGCACAAGGCACAAGAGATTCTTAAAATATATGTTACAATAACTATAGCATCAGGTAATGTTTTCTTGATACCAAAGGTCACAAACCTGACAAACTTTGTCTGCTAAACACAGACTGTGGATAAGCATTCTCAGTTTAAGACAACACTTCAATCTTGTTTATGAGATGTTAAATATTTGTCTTCTGTCTGCAGGCTCTTGGCCTTTTGTCAGCCTGACTCAATATTCTTATTTCTAACCACTTATCTACTTTCCTCCCCCATCTGCCTTACGTCAGCCTTTGTGTATCAGGGAACTGGGGGGTCTTAAAATTGATATTACTTTTATATAATTTGTCCCTGTATACAGGCTTTTACCTGTCATAGATGGGTGTTCTCATTAATTTTATCCTCAAGTACCATAGAGAACACAGTATAGTTTAATAGAGAACACAGTAAAGTACCACAAACAACACAGTATTGTTCCATAGAGAACACACTATAGTACCATAGAGAACACAGTATAGTACCATAGAGAACACAGTATAGTACCATAGAGAACACAGTATAGTACCATAGAGAACACAGTAAAGTACCACAAACAACACAGTATTGTTCCATAAAGAACACAGTATAGTACCATAGAGAACACAGTAAAGTACCACAAACAACACAGTATTGTTCCATAAAGAACACAGTATAGTACCATAGAGAACACAGTATAGTATCCACAGAGAGCACAGTATAGTACCATAGAGAACACAGTATAGTACCATAGAGAACACAGTATAGTATCCACAGAGAGCACAGTATAGTACCATAGAGAACACAGTATAGTATCCACAGAGAGCACAGTATAGTACCATAGAGAGCACAGTATAGTACCATAGAGAACACAGTATAGTACCATAGAGAACACAGTAAAGTACCACAAACAACACAGTATTGTTCCATAAAGAACACAGTATAGTACCATAGAGAACACAGTATAGTATCCACAGAGAGCACCGAATAGTACCATAGCATCACTGCGCCTTTAAGAAGGGAGACTTCCAGTATGGCAACGGAACAGACAGCAACACCGCTGCCAATACCTCACTAGCGCTAATTCTCTGCCTATAATACAGCGAAACCTTAGTTAAAATGCCGGGAGACTCATCTGCTATGAATGGGAAGTCAGGGAACACAGCTCTGGAACATTTAAGCCCTGAAAACAAACTCAGAAAAACCAGCACGGTAAAATCCAAGATGGACGAACACGAGTTACACAGATATCGCGCATGTACCAATTCAGCAACAATGTAATAAGTGGGAAGATTTAAACTTTAAGCAAATAGCTACAGAAGTAGCAAACTTAATCAATCCTGCACTAGAGAGGTCTATTGAAACGGCAGTAGGAACACTGAGATTAGACCCCCCCTCATGGGGGTCGTCAGGGACACCCACTACGACGTTCATCTGCTTCAGTGCTGGTTCCTATGGGCGCACGCTGCATGTGCGTCCCTTCTTAAAGGCACAGTGATGCTGATGCATGCCAAATTCAAACAGGATTTAAAGGAGTGTCAGTGTTGTGTTCTTTGCCCATTATAGGTAATCTCCTTGTGAGTTCCTGGTGCTTCTGTGCTAATATAGCTTCTGTTATTCTTTGATTTGACTACCTGTTGTGACCCCTGCCTGCTTCTGACGATCCTGACTTCTGAAATCCTGACCCTGCCTGGTAACTGACTCCTCTATTCCGTATTCCATCTGATTAATCTCCTGGTTTGACCCTTGCCTGTTTCACTCCACTTGTACTCTGCCTGCCCATATCCAGCCTGATCTGACTACACTTTCTGTCTACGCCTTGTACTGCAACCTTCTGCCCAAAAGACTTCTGCTTTACCATTGAGCCCCTTTGCTTGTTCAGAACCCTTTGCTTTGCACCTCTCTTAATAAGACCTGGCAGCATCCAATTAGCCGAGGGCTCCTCTCAAGGTGAAAGGCGGCTGTTAAAGGCGGAAGCAAGAGCCGAGAACAGGGTGCTTAGCATCGGTTATGAATTTAGGGTGCCAACCATGACACAGAACAAATTACCTCACAAAACAACCATTTTCTGGAAATGGAGGAAAGAGTTTCTTCTTTAGAAGGCAATGCTTCTAACATTAATAATAATGGGTTATTCATGCAAAGAAAAGTCAAAGAGTTAGAAAACAAAACCGAAGATTTAGAAAGCAGGTCAAGAAGAAATATCTTAGGTTTTATTGGTATTTCAGAGCAACACAAACAAGAGTCTCTTGGTACACTCATTTCGCAATGGCTTCCCAAAGTGTTAAATCTACAAAATGACATTCCATTATTAAAAATTGAAAGAGCACTTAGAGTTGGTGCTCCCTCTGAAATTAACTCACAAAAACCAAGAACGGTATTGATAAAACTCCTAGACTACACAGATAAGATGAAAATCTTGCAGGCATACAAAACATCTAAAAGATTTTTCAAGATTTTTCTCCTAATGTGTCAAATAACAGACAAGCCTTTTCAGGAGTATATCAATGTTTATTCTGACTAAATATCAGATTTGCCATGCTTTATCCCGCCATTCTAAAAATCTTTTTGACATCAGGCATCAAGACTTTCGATGATCCTAGGGAAGCAGAGATATTTATCACCCATCTTGAAATGGACTTACGCTAAGAGAAAATCAATAAAGAAAATACAAATGAAATGTTATATCCCAATGACAGCGAACAATCTACATCTAATAAAGATCAAGACTACCATATTTCTAGAAAAGTCACTCCATTGAAAAAGAAGAGATACTAAAACAGGTTCTTCATCCTCATCTCCTTTCACAGAAATGAACATAACCATCTTTGTTATTATACCCTACTGCTTTAACTGGATTATATAATAAATTTTTCAAGCAGTGAGGTGACAAGTGGCACTTCTATTGGTTTAAATTCTGTAAAAGAGTTTAAGTTCCTATTCACTCAAGGAAAAAAGTGAAGTTTGAGTTTAATTAATTAATTAATTTCCTGCACAGATGATATTCATTACGATGGATAGTGTTAACAGTTATTTTTTCGCTTTATATATTATACACAGTTTTTTTTGTTGTACCTAAAAAACGTCATTTTACTTATGAATTATCTATTAATTTCATTCCGTTATGAGATATTGATGTGTTGTTCAATGCTATTGGGACTAGATCAATCAGGTATGTACATTTTAATTTTGTAATGCTGATTTATGCTATGAATGGAAAAAATGTAAATAATTTCATGGAATGTTAATGGAATTAACTCACCTATTAAATGCAAAAGAGTCTTACAAGAGTTAAAAAAATGAGAGTAGACATTGTTTTACTCCTTTACTGCTTTCGGGTTCCCAGGTTTTGCTCATTGATTTAATCCAACTATTGTATTCTTACCCTAAAACACATATAATTGCTTCTGTTGAGATGTCAGAGACAATACATTTAAGAAGAGGTGCGAGACAAGGAGGCCCACTCTCATCTTTATTGTTTAACATATCTGTTGAAGCTCTCATTATATTTCTTAAGAATTCAACTGCACTGCCGGTGATAAAATTTAACGAAGTTACATCAAAATGAATGGTATTTGCAGGCGACATACTTCTTATTGTTAAGGACCCCAATGATAACATAGAGAACATCTTCTCTATCTTACAAATGTTTGAATCTTTATCTGGTTTTAAAGTGAATATTAGAAAAACTGAACTCATGAATGTTTATGGGCATACCTCTACAAAGAAACAAAAGGCTGGCACACGAGGCAAATTAAACCGGGGTCCTACCCCTGGTGTGTTTATTGCATCACACAATGTTTCGGAGGGCGTTCCCCCTTCGTCAGGTGATACAGACAAAACATGCATACACATTAAATTAGGCAAATAGACCCACCCCAGCTGAAAAAAATTGTCCAGTGTGTCAACAATTGTTTCAAAAAATGTTTCAAAAAATATTTCAAACAGTTGTCTCCAGGCGAAAGTCCACTAATTAGTGATGTAGCGAAAAAGTAGCACAAAAGCTTGCAAATCCTTATATTATGGGCAAACCTCTACCAAGATCCTAACATTATTAGGTATCGGGAAAAAACAATCCTATAGAAAACATTTAGGCATTTACATTCCATTTGACTTAAACAGACTGTACTCTCTCAACATTATGCCAATGATCAAAAGTGTCAAAAAATTTTGCAAAAAATGGATAAACATTCCTCTAAACTTAAAAGGAAAAGCGGCTTTTTACAATATGATGACTTTTCCAAAATGCATTTATCCCATCATAAATCTTCCTCTTCTTTTAAAACATAAAGATATCAACACTTTGGAGACCTTTCTCTCAAGATTCCTCTGGAGAGGAAAAGTTCCAAAGATATCCCTACAGAAACTAAAAAATCCAAAAATCAATGGTGGATTGGGAGTACCGGATAAAAGATCATTCAATTTATCAGCATTAACAAGATATATAATAGAATGGATACAGTAAATCATAAAGGAAAATGTGTAAATGTATTGTTAGAAACAATAACTGATACTGGAGAAAACATTTTAATGTTACGTCATAAACCACTCAAAAAGCAACTAGTGGAATTGAAAAACAACCCAATATACAGAGGCACAACAGCTGTCTGGAGATTACTACATAAACATTATAAAGCGAATTACAAATTGACACCATACTCACCTATAACAAGAAACAAGGATATCCCATGTTCAGATCAGTCACCAATGAATACTATCTGGAAAAAGAAGGGATACGTTTTCTATAGGACATTATATCTTCATCAACTGGGAAAATTCTAGGATGGGACAAATTCAAACTAAAATTTCATATTCTTGACAAAAAAAATTTTTCTATCTTCAGCTTTCTCACTGGTTCAATAGTTTTTAATCAAAGGATTCCTCAAATAATTATAATTCCAATATCATCTCTTTTTTTAAAAAAATTTTTGATCCCAATTTAGAAGTTAACATCAGACACATTCAATCAAACCTATGGAAAAATATTGATCCTACATCTCCCCCAATGGATTCAACAGCAAAAAGATAGTCTAAATATATTCAAAAAGAAATTAGCACTGGTACTTCATTTAATGCTATAAATAACTTTGATAAATTAATTCCTTCTGAGGTATGGAGTGAACAAAATTTTAGACTAGTCCATTTGGCATATAAAGGGTTTAATATACATTCAAAAGACTCCAAACTTCTCAACTCCTGTCCTAAATGCAGAGTTCCTGCCCCAAATTAATTTTATTTTCCTACCATGAGTGAGGTGATACTTGAATTAAAAACCCTTCAAACCAATGAGGCTATGGGTTTTAGATTCGAAAATACTCTGCATTGTCTAAATTTTGACTCTAAATGGAAGATTTTCCTCCAAAACCTGTACTGGATAAAAGATAGACTACAAAGAGTGGTGGTAAATGGAACATTTTCTAATTGGACCAGTGTTGTTAGTGGAGTACCGCAGGGCTCTGTACTAGGTCCCTTGCTTTTCAACTTGTTTATTAATGACCTGGAGGTGCCATTGAAAGTACTGTTTCTATTTTTGCAGATGAGACTAAATTGTGCAGAACTATAGGTTCCATGCAGGATGCTGCCACTTTGCAGAGAGATTTGTCCAAGTTGGAAAACTGGGCAGCAAACTGCCGGCGAATTTTTTCTGCGAATTTCCGCGGGCGTTTTGCGAATTTATTCGCTGGCGGCGAATCGCGCAAATTCGCCGCAAATTCACGCCTGGTGAATAAATTCGCCCATCACTAGTGGCTACTAAAGCAAATAAAGTTCTGTCTTGCATAAAAAAGGGCATTAACTCAATGGATGAAAACATAATTATGTCTCTTTATAGGTCCCTGGTGAGGCCTCATCTGGCATATGCAGTGCAGTTTTGGTGTCCAGTCCTTAAGAGGGATATAAATAAGTAATAGACACTAAAGTCTATGTATTTTAGCTGCACCACTGGTTTTTGTGGATCCACCTGTCCACTTTGTTCAATGTGAGTATTATAGGATAGGGTGCGCTGATTACTGCTAAAAAAGGTAGTTCCCAGAAACCTCTCCCATGCAATGTTGTGCCCTTGCTGTGCCTGCACGCTGACGTCTGTTAATGCCTTTAAGAGTGGCTTGGATGATTTCTTGGATAGACAATATCAAAGGCTATTGTGATACTAAATTCTATAGTTAAGTTCAAAAAGGAAGAAAGGTGCGCTAGAACAATGATAAAGGTTCCTATAGGAAGAAAAGGCTCGATGGTGTATTAACCTTTATACAGAGATCACTAATGTAAGTCGGATCTACTCAAATTTAAAAGGTGATATATGTGTTTTAATTATAGGGAGCAGATTATTCCTTCCGTCTATTACCAGCCGTCACTGTGCCTGTTAGATTAAACTAAAGCTAGTGAAGCACCGTTATGGATCAGGGGAACGTATGCGGGTAAAATGCACTTACCGACTGTAGATGTAAAAATGCTTTACAATATCTCCGTGCGGTCTCAGTTGGTCGTATGAGTTCTTTCTTGTTGCCGGTAAAGGGGTCACTGCACTGCCTTAATGCGGAGGCAGATCCTCAGTTGTAGAGTCGGTCTTTTCAAGAAAAGATCTTTCGGCGCACGGGGCTGCGCTCATTGATGTTGTGCTTTCTTTAGATCTTTGGCCCGGGCCTCCCGGTACTTCAGGTTGTCGGCGATCCTCTCCTCGTGGTGTATACCGTTTGTATACTCTGTTCTGTATTACTTCAATTTATTAACAGGATTGCTTCGCTATGGAGTCGCTCATAAAGGAATTTTAGAGGCACAACTTTGCCTTGTTATAAAGATCAATTTATTGTTTCAGGAAAAAATTAACAGAATTCTTAACCCAACGCGTTTCATATCACATTTACTTCCTCAGGGGCAGATTACCCATATTGCATTACAAAGCTATTTATCTCTTCCGTGGGTGGTTCTATCAATTAGAGTTGGGAATAGCATTCTTTCATTTGCTCATGAGATTTATATAGTCAAAAAATAAATTAAATAAAATCCAATTAATCATTTAAAAAACATTTTAGGTCAATATCAATATTCAGACCATTTAGTGTAAGTGTCTTTAATTTATGTATCCAAAAAGTTTCTTCTTGTGATATTAGTTTAATCATATCGCTCCCATGCCAGTGTGTCTTTTTCAGGGTTATTCCCATAAAGGTAAGTAGGGAAGGGTCAGAATTATGGTGAGTTTTGATATGAGCTGGTACACTATGTGTGGTTATACCCTTTTGTATATTATTTAAATGTTCCCTTATTCTAGTTTTTACGTTTCTAGTAGTTCTTGCTATATATTGTAGCTTGCAGGTACATTGTAACAAATATATCACATTTTTGATGTTACAAGTGATTACATTTTTTATGTTGAATTCCTCATTTATCACATTGGATCTAAATTTGAACATATTTCTTTCATTGTTCTTACAGGTTTTGCAGGCTTTACAATTTCTGCAGGAATAAAATCCGTTTTTTTCAGTATTAAGGAATGTGTTCTTGGTTTCTTCTTTAAAAGGTATATAGCTCGGTACCAGCATTTGTTTTAAAGTTTGCGGTCTTCTGTATACTAATTTTGGATATTCTGTTAAGTGTCCAGATAAATCTTTGTCATTCTTTAAAATATGCCAATGTTTCTTTATTATTTGTTCGATTTTTTTATTTGAATTATTATATGTAGTAATTAAAGGAATAAAAGTATCTGTGTTGTCACGTGTTTTATTCTGTTTTAACATTTCATTCCGATCTTTCATGTCACATATCATCTTGGCTTTATCCACAATTTTTTTTGTATCCTTTTTCTTTGAATTGGTTATATAGTGTCTTACATTCTTTTTCGTGCTCGCTTTTTTTTACTGCAGTATCATTTGACCCTATCAAAGACACTGGCATGGGAGCAATATGATTAAACTAATATCACAAGAAGAAACTTTTTGGATACATAAATTAAAGACACTTACACTAAATGGTCTAAATATTGATATTGACCTAAAATGTTTTTTAAATGATTAATTGGATTTTATTTTATTTATTTTTTAACTATATAAATCTCATGAGCAAACAAAAGAATGCTATTCCCAACTCTAATTGATAGAACCACCTACAGAAGAGATAAATAGCTTTGTAATGCAATATGGGTAATCTGCCCCTGAGGAAGTATCTGTGATATGAAATGCGTTGGGCTAAGAATTCTGTTAATTTTTTACTGAAACAATAAATTGATCAAGGCAAAGTTGTGCCTCTAAAATTCCTTTATGAGCGACTCCATAGCAAAGCAATCCTGTTAATAAATTAAAGGAATACAGAACAGAGTATACAAACGGTATACACCAGAAGGAGAGGAACGCCGAAAACCTGAAGTACCGGGAGACCCGGGCCAAAGATCTAAAGAAAGCCTGACATCCATGAGCGCAGCCCCCGTGCGCCGAAAGATCTTTTCTTGAAAAGACCGACTCTACAACTGAGGATCCGCCAGTGACCCCTTTACCGGCAACAAGAAAGAACTCCTTACTGAGACCGCACGGAGATATCGTAAAGCATTTTTACATCTACAGTCGGTAAGTGCATTTTACCCGCATACATTCCCCTGATCCATGACGGTGCTTCACTAGCTTTAGTTTAATCTAACTGGCACAGTGACGGCTGGTAATAGACGGAAGGAATAATCTGATCCCTATAATTAAGACACATATATCACCTTTTAAATGTGCGTAGATCCGACTTACATTACCGATCTCTGTATAAAGGTTAATACATCATCAAGCCTTTTCTTTCTATAGGAACCTTTATAATTGTTCTAGCACACCGCTTTAACACACACCTTTATAATTGTTCTCGTACACAAATCCGTAACAACCCAGACCACGTGAGCCATGCGTATAGTTCATAGATGTTATGCTCACGAGCGCCACCTATGATCGCTCCCGTCCCTACTAACAACTTCCAAATCTGCAAAACTCCAAACAACTCTTCCTCAGGGCGGGTAGCGTCTATTTCCTTTTAAGGACATGGTGACGCCACGATCACATGACCCCACCACATGGCCGCTGTTTTGTGGATCAGCAGATAGTCACCGGTAAATTCAAACGCTAACTAAAGCCTCTCCGCCTCATTCACTATCCGAACCCCTCCCAGTCGCGAATATTTCCCGTGAGCTAGTGCGGGCGCTTCCCAGAATGCTCCTGGACTGGCGGAGGAACCGGATATGGAGTTCAGGGTATAGAGCGAATCCGGCAGCGCTCGGTAAGGTGTATCATGGATAACTGGCCTCTAGCGTATGATGTGGGAGTCGGACATATTGGGATTTAGCTACTCGGCTTCGTACCCACCCCACCCTAGGCATCATGGGAAAGTACCTGCTAGTTCCTACTTGAAAACGGACCCATTTGGTTTTCAACTTCTGGAAATTCCTTCAGACAGGAACGAAATTTCTCCAGCGCTATTTCCGCCCGGACGGCTATTGAAGCGGCCTGGCCGCGCGCTCTCAACTACTTCTTCGAGCTCTGATTGGCTGTCGAAGCTGAATTCTTTGGCTCAGTTTCTGGTTCGGACTGTAGCCGGCACGATGGCGACTGATTCCTGGGCCCTGGTGGTGAACGAGCAGCAGCAGCAGCAGGAGGAGGCGGCGGCGGTTGAAACGGTGATAGTGTGAGCGGGACGGGTGCCGGGCATGAAGTTCTCACTTCTCTCCTTTGAGTTTTGTATCTCAATGTCCTGCACATGGCGAGGCTCGGGCTAATAGTGTCACTGTGCCTCTGATTTTCTATGGGGGAGGGTCACTGTGCGGTTGATTTTTTTTCATGGGGGGTATCAATGTGCCTTTTCTTTTCTGTGCGCTATGGGGGTGTCACTGTGGCTTTGATTTTCTATGGGGGGTATCAATGTGCCTTTTCTTTTCTGTGCGCTATGGGGGTGTCAATGTGCCTTTGATTTTCTGTGGGCTATGGGGGTGTCACTGTGCCTCTGATTTTCTATGGGGGGGTATCAATGTGCCTTTGATTTGCTGTGGGGGGTCACTGTGCCTCGTGATTTTCTGTGGGCTATGGGGGTGTCACTGTGGCTTTGATTTTCTATGGGGGTATCAATGTGCCTTTGATTTGCTGTGGGGGTGTCACTGTGCCTTTGATTTTCTATGGGGGGTATCAATGTGCCTTTGATTTGCTGTGGGGGGTCACTGTTCGTGCCTCGTGATTTTCAATGTGCCTTTTCTTTTCTGTGGGCTATGGGGGTGTCACTGTGGCTTTGATTTTTTTATGGGGGGTATCAATGTGCCTTTGATTTGCTGTGGGGGGTCACTGTGCCTCTGATTTTCTGTGGGGGGGTCACTGTGCGGTTGATTTTTTTTCATGGGGGGTATCAATGTGCCTTTTATTTTCTGTGGGCTATGGGGGTGTCACTGTGGCTTTGATTTTCTATGGGGGTATCAATGTGCCTTTTCTTTTCTGTGGGCTATGGGGGTGTCAATGTGCCTTTGATTTTCTGTGGGGGTATCAATGTGCCTTTGATTTTCTGTGGGCTATGGGGGGGGGTCACTGTGCCTCTGATTTTCTATGGGGGGGGTATCAATGTGCCTTTGATTTGCTGTGGGGGGTCACTGTGCCTCGTGATTTTCTGTGGGCTATGGGGGTGTCACTGTTTGGCTTTGATTTTTTATGGGGGGGGTATCAATGTGCCATTGATTTGCTGTGGGGGTGTCACTGTGCCTTTGATTTTCTATGGGGGGGTATCAATGTGCCTTTTCTTTTTTGTGGGCTATGGGGGTGTCACTGTGGCTTTGATTTTTTTATGGGGGGTATCAATGTGCCTTTGATTTGCTGTGGGGGGGTCACTGTGCCTCTGATTTTCTGTGGGGGGGTCACTGTGCGGTTGATTTTTTTTCATGGGGGGTATCAATGTGCCTTTTATTTTCTGTGGGCTATGGGGGTGTCACTGTGGATTTGATTTTCTATGGGGGGGTATCAATGTGCCTTTTATTTTCTGTGGCCTATGGGGGTGTCAATGTGCCTTTGATTTTTTATGGGGGGTATCAATGTGCCTTTGATTTGCTGTGGGGGTATCAATGTGCCTTTGATTTTCTGTGGGCTATGGGGGGGTCACTGTGCCTCTGATTTTCTATGGGGGGGTATCAATGTGCCTTTGATTTGCTGTGGGGGGTCACTGTGCCTTTGATTTTCTATGGGGGGGTCACTGTGCCTTTGATTTTCTATGGGGGTATCACTGTGCCTTTTCTTTTCTGTGGGCTATGGGGGTGTCACTGTGCCTTTGATTTTTTATTGGGGGGTATCAATGTGCCTTTGATTTGCTGTGGGGGGGTCACTGTGCCTCTGATTTTCTGTGGGCTATGGGGGTGTCACTGTGGCTTTGATTTTCTATGGGGGGTATCAATGTGCCTTTTCTGTGGGCTATGGGGGTGTCAATGTGCCTTTGATTTGCTGTGGGGGTGTCACTGTGCCTTTGATTTTCTATGGGGGGGTATCAATGTGCCTTTGATTTTCTGTGGGCTATGGGGGGGGTCACTGTGCCTCTGATTTTCTGTGGGCTATGGGGGTGTCAATGTGCCTTTGATTTTTTATGGGGGGTATCAATGCGCCTTTGATTTGCTGTGGGGGTGTCACTGTGCCTTTGATTTTCTATGGGGGGTATCAATGTGCCTTTTCTTTTCTGTGGGCTATGGGGGTGTCACTGTGCCTTTGATTGTTTTTATGGGGGGTATCAATGTGCCTTTGATTTTCTGTGGGCTATGGGGGTGTCACTGTGCCTTTGATTTTCTATGGGGGGGTATCAATGTGCCTTTGATTTTCTGTGGGCTATGGGGGGGGTCACTGTGCCTCCGGATTTTCTGTGGGCTATGGGGGTGTCATTGTGCCTTTGATTTTTTTATAGGCGGTATCAATGTGCCTTTGATTTTCTGTGGGCTGTGGGGGTGTCACTGTGCCTTTGATTTTCTATGGGGGGGTATCAATGTGCCTTTTATTTTCTGTGGCTTATGGGGGGTATCACTGTGCCTCCTGATTTTCTGTGGGCTATGGGCTGGTGTCGTTGTGCCATTGATTTTCTCTGGGGGGTATCAATGTGCCTTTTATTTTCTGTGGGCTATGGGGGGGGTCACTGTGTATTGAATGTACATTGAACTGTATTGAACTGCACCCACAAATGTACATGTAGGAAAGCAAGGATGGTGCCTCTGAATAGCTACAGGTGTGCACTTTCCAGCAATATATAGTTTGTGGGGGGTATTTCACAAGTAAGGCGGTGTTTAGACTAAATAACTGCAAGATGTGTCCCTACAGCACAGCACCATCCTTTCCTGCTAAAATTGCTCTTGTGTATTGACTCTGTTTTGGTGTGTTTGGAAGCCATGTCTTTGGGTGCACCTATACATACAGGGTATCATTTTGTTTGGGAGAAGTTGGAGATTGATACTTAGCAGGTTTTTTTTTTTAGTTGTCAAGACAGTTTTGTGGAGAAATGTATCTGTGGTTTGACCTGAAATAAAGAAAAAAAAAAGTTCCAAATTTATATTTCTCCCCAAAATGGCAATAACGACTAAAAAAAGCATGCTAAGAATGAATCTCCAACTTCTACTGAACAATATGATGCCCTGCATGTATGGGTGCACCTAAAGACATGACATCCAAACATCCCAAAACTGGGTCAATACACAAGCCATTTCAATTAGAAGGTTTGGGGCACAGTTCTCTGTAGAAGTTTGTGGTTTGACCTGATATAAAGAAAAAAACGATTCCAAACTTCAATAACTTTTATGGAGAACTGTACCCACAGATCTGCATGTAGGAAATCAAAGATGGCACCGCTGAATAGCTACAGGTGTGCAATTTCAAGTAATATATCATTTTTGGGGGGTATTTCACAGGTAATGGGGTGTTTCGACTAAAGAGCTGCAAGGTGTGCACTTAAAGCGCAGCCCTAAACTTTCCAGCTAAAATTGCTTTTGTGCATTGACACTGTTTTGGGGTGTTTGGAGGCCGCGTCTATAGGTGCACCCATACATACATTGTATCATTTTGTTTGGGAGAAGTTTGAGATTGATACTTGGCAGGTTTTTTTTTTTTGCTTATCATGGCAATTTTGGGGAGAAATCTAACTTTGGAACTTATTTTTCTTTATTTTAGGTCAAACCACAAACTGTTACAGAGAACTGCGCCCACAGATCTGCATGTAGAAAAGCAAGGATGGTGCCGCTAAATAGCTTCAGGTGTGCACTTTCAAGCAATATATAGTTTGTGGGGGTATTTCACATGTAAGGGTGTGTTTAGACTGAAGAACTGCAAGGTGTGCCCCTACAGCGCAGCCCCAAACATTCCAGCTGAAATTGCTCTTGTGTATTGACTCTGTTTCAGGAAAGTTTGGAGGCTGCGTCATTAGGTGCACCCATACATGCAGTTCTACGGAGAACTGCCGCAAAAAGATCTGCATGTAGGAAAGCAGGGATCGTGCTGCTGAATAGCTGCAGGTGTGCAATTTCAAGCAATATATATTATTTGTGGGGGGTATTTCACAGTTAAGGAGGTGTTTAGACTAAAGAACTGCAAGGTGTGCACCTAGAGCAAAGCCCCAAGCTTTCCAGCTGAAATTGCTCTTGTGTATTGAACCTGTTTTGGGGTGTTTGGAGGCGGCATATTTAGTTGCACCCATACATGCAGTGTATCATTTTGTTAAGGAGAAGTTGGAGATTGATTCTTAAGAGGTTGTTTTTAGTTGTCATGGCAATTTTGGGGAGAAATTTAACTTTGGAACTTTTCTTTATTTTAGGTCAAACCACAAACTTCTACGGAGAACTGCACCCACAGATCTGCATGTAGGAAAGCAAGGATGGCACCACAGAATAGCTACAGGTGTGCACTTTGAAGCAATATATAGTTTGTGGGGGGTATTTCACAGGTAAGGTGGTGTTTAGACTAAAGAACTGCATGGTGTGCACCTTGAGCACAGTCCCAAGCTTTCCAGCTGAAATTGCTCTTGTGTTTTGACCCTGTTTTGGGGTGTTTGGAGGCCACATCTTTAGGTGCACCCATGCATGCAGGGTATCATGTTATGAACAATATGATGCCCTGCATGTATGGGTGCACCTAAAGTCATGACCTCCAAATGCCCCAAAACTGGCTCAATTCATGAGCCATTTCAGTTGGAAAGTTTGGAGCGGCGCTAATTGTGTATTGACCCTGTTGTGGGGAAATACCCCCACAATATACTGTCTTGTGTATTGACCCTGTTTTGGGGAGTTTGGAGGCCATGTCTTTAGGTGCACCCATACATGCAGCTCTACGGAGAACTGCGACTAGAAGATCTGCATGTAGAAATGCAAGGATGGTGCCGCTGCAGGTGTGTACTTTAAAGCAATATATCGTTTGTGGGGGCTATTTCACAGTTAAGGGAGTGTTTAGACTGAAGAACTGGAAGGTGTGCACCTAGAGCGCAGTCCCAAGCTTTCCAGCTGAAATTGCTCTTGTGTATTGACCCTGTTTTGTGGTGTTTGGAGGGCGAGTCTTTAGGTCAGGGGTGTCCAAACTTTTTACAACGAGGGCCAGATTTGGTGAGATGAAAATGTGTGGGGGCCGACCAATCAGCCTGACATTGTTTGATTTGAACCATTAAGTATTCATGAAACTGCTGGATCCAGGCAAAATTAAATGAGAAGCCATTATGGTATGTTAGTGCCCTACTGCACTGATCTTCTTCTGTCCCCATAGCCAGCCCTTACCCACCCCCACATCCAGCCTCTGTAGTCTATAATAATTTATATTTCAATTGTTTATTCTCTCTCCGTTAGAGTTAGACACTCACCTTCTGTAACTCCCCCTCCCTCTCAGAAACAGGCATGAGAAAAAAGCTTAAAACTCTGTCTCCTCCTTTACACACAAGCACTCCCTCTGGAGCTCCCCCTCCCTGCCAGAAACTAAAGGTGGACTCCGACTGTGACGTACTTCCCTGCTGCCGCACATTCATTTCTACGTGATCGCTGATAAGCAGGATCAAGCTGCAGCACATTCAGCACTCGCTTTTTTCAGTGATCCCATAGAAATGAATGTGCGGCAGCAGGGAAGTAAGTCACAGTCGGAGTCCACCTTTAGTTTCTGGCAGGGAGGGGGGAGCCGGCAGCTGCAGAAGGAGAGCTGGTATGTAAGGGAGATCTTAGTTGTAAAACTATCGAAGGGGGAGTTGAGCCAGAGCATAGAACGGGTTTTTTTAGCACTGTAGCTATTTTTCATGCCTGGTTTCTGGGAGGGAGGGGGAGTGACAAAGTTTAAAAAATCACTGCGACGTGCTGCTGTGACTTCGGCTCCTCTTCTGCTCTTTGCTGCGGGCCAATTAAAATTGGATCGCGGGCCGCATTTGGCCCGCGGGCCGTAGTTTGGACACCCCTGCTTTAGGTGCACCCACACATGCAGTTCTACAGAGAACTGGACCCACAGATCTGCTTGTAGGAACGCAAGGATGGTGCCACTGAATAGCTGCAGGTGTTCACTTTCAAGCAATATATAGTTTGTGGTGGGTATTTCACAGGTAAGGGGGTGTTTAGACTGAAGAACTGCAAGGTGTGCACCTAGAGAGCAGTCCCAAGCTTTCCAGCTGAAATTGCTCTTGTGCATTGACCCTGTTTCAGGAAAGTTTGGAGGCTGCGTCATTAGGTGCACCCATACATGCAGTTCTACGGAGAACTGCCGCAAAAAGATCTGCATGTAGGAAAGCAGGGATCGTGCTGCTGAATAGCTGCAGGTGTGCAATTTCAAGCAATATATATTATTTGTGGGGGGTATTTCACAGTTAAGGAGGTGTTTAGACGGAAGAACTGCAAGGTGTGCACCTAGAGCAAAGCCCCAAGCTTTCCAGCTGAAATTGCTCTTGTGTATTGAACCTGTTTTGGGTTGTTTGGAGGCTGCATATTTAGTTGCACCCATACATGCAGTGTATCATTTTGTTAAGGAGAATTGATTCTTAAGAGGTTGTTTTTAGTTGTCATGGCAATTTTGGGGAGAAATTTAACTTTGGAACTTTTCTTTATTTTAGGTCAAACCAGAAACTTCTACGGAGAACTGCACCCACAGATCTGCATGTAGGAAAGCAAGGATGGCACCGCTGAATAGCTACAGGTGTGCACTTTGAAGCAATATATAGTTTGTGGGGGGTATTTCACAGGTAAGGTGGTGTTTAGACTAAAGAACTGCATGGTGTGCACTTTGAGCGCAGTCCCAAGCTTTCCAGCTGAAATTGCTCTTGTGTTTTGACCCTGTTTTGGGGTGTTTGGAGGCCGCGTCTTTAGGTGCACCCATGTATGCAGGGTATCATGTTATGAACAATATGATGCCCTGCATGTATGGGTGCACCTAAAGTCATGACCTCCAAATGCCCCAAAACTGGCTCAATTCATGAGCCATTTCAGTTGGAAAGTTTGGAGCGGCGCTAATTGTGTATTGACCCTGTTTTGGGGAAATACCCCCACAATATACTGTCTTGTGTATTGACCCTGTTTTGGGGAGTTTGGAGGGCGAGTCTTTAGGTGCACCCACACATGCAGTTCTACAGAGAACTGGACCCACAGATCTGCTTGTAGGAACGCAAGGATGGTGCCACTGAATAGCTGCAGGTGTTCACTTTCAAGCAATATATAGTTTGTGGGGGGTATTTCACAGGTAAGGGGCTGTTTAGACTGAAGAACTGCAAGGTGTGCCCCTACAGCGCAGTCCCAAGCTTTCCAGCTGAAATTGCACTTGTGCATTGACCCTGTTTCAGGAAAGTTTGGAGGCTGCGTCTTTAGGTGCACCCATTCATGCAGGGTATCATTTTGTTTGGGAGAAGTTGGAGATTGATACTTGGAAGCTTTTGTTTTTCATGTCATGGCAATTTTGCTGAGAAATCTAACTTTGGAACTTTTTTTTCTTTATTTTAGATCAAACAAACTGCTATGGAGAACTCCACCCACAGATCTGCATGTGGGAAAGCAAGGATGGTGCCACTGAATAGCTACAGGTATGGACTTTTAAGCAATATATAGTTTGTGGGGGTATTTTACTAGTAAGGGGGTGTTTAGATTGAAGAACTGCATGGTGTGCACCTAAAGCGCAGCCCCAAGCTTTCCAGCTAAAATTTCTCTTGTGTATTGACCTTGTTTTGGGGTGTTTGGAGGTTGCGTCTTTAGGTGCACCTATACATGCAGGGTATAAGTTTGTTTGGAAGAAGTTGGAGATTGATATTTAGCATGTTTTTTTTTTTTTTTTTCTTGTCATGGCAATTTTGGGGAGATATATAACTTTTGGTCAAACCACAAACTCCTATGGAGAACTGCATCCACAGATCTGCACGTTGGAAAGCAAGGATAGTGTCCCTGAATAGCTACAGGTGTGCAGTTTTAGGCAAAAAATAGTTTGTTGGGGTATTTCACAGGTAAGGGGATGTTTAAACTAAAGAACTGCAGAGCGCAGCCCCAACTTTCCAGCTAGAACTGCCCTTCTGTATTGCCCTTGTTTTGGGGCATTTGGAGGCCACTTCTTTAGTTGCACCCATACATGTGGGACATTGTTTTCTTCAGGAAAACTTATTTGATATTTGGGTTAATTTGAAAATTTTTATTTGAGTATTTTCACAAATTCACTTCTGACTTTGAGACTTTGGGGATGTTTCAGAAATAAAAACAAAATTCCAAAAAATTATGTTGCATTTTAGGGTGATCTGTAGGATGGAAGCTACATTTAGATTAAAAACTACACCACATCTAAAAACCTAGACGTATGTTGTTTCTAAAGATATCTATCTTAAGGGGGTATTTCATTTCTATCGTTAGATATGCTATGTTAACCTAGAGATGCCATATCTATTGTGTTCCAATGTAAAATTGTACAAAATGCTGTTTAATTATTGGGGTGTCTTCTGGACAAGAAAAGGGGGATACCAATACATATCTGGTATTGTTAGTCAATGTAATTCTTCTTTAAAATAAAACACACAATAAAAATACTTTATTGTTTCTTTCACTTTTTTTTTTTTTCACATATTTCACTCAAAATTTTTGTTATATCTCCAGAAAAAGTACACTATTTTTTTCAGTATTCAAGCCCAATTCATTAATGGCAGGGAAATGGTTAAAGCTTCCATAACCTTTGGTCCAGACTTTTCAACTTGGTGCTGATAGAACCTTGACAAGATGTTTGCTACATGCTATACTAATTAATGCTTTATGTGTTTTCAGGAGTAGAAGATTATTGGAATGAGAGAAGGGTTTTCTGAACCTGTGAATGATGAGTATTTTATGGATTTTTGTTATTGGTTCTGGTGTCGGCACCCAGAGACTTTCCTATAGGAGCTGAGAGGATGGAGTGGGGAGACCCTCTTGTGAGTTAACTACACAACTGCTCACAACAATCGCATCATAATAAAGCTGCATTTTAAGCATAGTTAATAGCAAAACTACCGGGGTTGTGATCACACCAAGGCCTGCACCCTCAACTGTATCCGACAGATGCACTGACAGGAAATCTGGCTCTCAACTTGCATTCAGAAAGGTTAGTTACATTAATGTAGCATATTGATTTTTTTTTATGATTAAAATATTGCAATATTTTCTGAATTCTGTTGCTCTATTAAACGCAATGAAAATATTTTAAAATATATAATTATCATTCTAAAATAGGTGTGCTCTAAGAAGGATCAATACTGTAACCCACTTTAAAATTTCCCATTATGCTAAAGTGATGAAAATTACATGGAATAAACATTTGCTTGTGATCAGAGGTCTGTATTGAGATAAGAAAGCCCTTTTAAAGAGCAGCCTTCTTATAAACTAACGTTTTATAAAATTTCAGGAACAGGAGATGATTTTTTAATTGCCATTTATAGTTTTACATTTTTTAAAAATATCTTACTCTTTTCAGCTTTCCAATGGGGGTGGCTGACTCCATCTAAAGCACAAATGCTCTGTAAGGCTACACTTTTATTTCTGTTTTATTGTATTACTTTTCTTTTATTCAGGTCCTTGTCTAGTCATATTCTAGTTTCTTATTTAAACCAGTGCATGGTTGCTGTGGTAAATTGGACCCTAGTAACCAGACTGATGAAATTGCAAACTGAAGAGCTGCTGAATAAAACAACTAAACTGAAAAATAGTAAAGAATGAAAACCAACTGTCACTGTCTGGCATACTTAAAGTTAACTCAAAGGGTACACAACCCCATTTATTAAACTATGGTTCTATTAAGATTGACTATTTTTCAGTGGCTCTGGTGCAAAATACAGTATCACCGCTATGGCTCAATTAATACGTACTATCTTTATTATACTACTGCCTTTATTATACTGATCACTCACTTATTATAGCTTTATAAAATATGTTACTGTATGCCTCCCACTCCCTGTACTCTACTGGGTAATAATAAATGTTCTGCGCACCCCAATATTATTGTATTATGCATCCTACAGTATGTGTCACCCCCACTTGTACTCTACTAACTTTATTACACTGGACACCCCATAATATGGGTGTATAATACATGATACAGTGTTTCTTACCCCATTTATACTCTATAGTGGGTACCCCTTATTATTGGTCTTTTGTACAAGCTATAGTGTCACCCCCTACTTGGGTCAAGTACTGATTTCCCTGTTATTTTGGGGTTAGGGACTGGCCATCAATATTTTATTTTTAGTTTGTGTGGGTGGTGGAGCTTGGTTGCCAATGTCACACATGAATACATGTATGGGACCTGTTATTCCGAATGCTTGAGACCTGGGGTTTTCCAGATAACCTATGTTTCCAAAATTTGGATCTACATACTTTGTCTGCTAGAAAATCATGTAAACATTGAATAAACATTAAATAATCCCAATATTCAGATTTTGCTCCCAATAAAGACTAATTATATCTTTGTCTCAAGTACAATGCTCTTTTATTATTACAGAGCAAATGAAATCAGTTTTAAACATTTGGATTGTTTGATTGTAATGGAGTCTATCTGAGATGGCCTTTCTGTAATTTGGAGCTTTCTGGATAAGGGATTTCCAGTTAACCAATCCCATACCTGAATTGGGTTGCTTTGATTTTTTTTTTTTTGCTAGGGCTGCTTTTTTTCTCCCAGTCCGACCCTGTTATGGGGGTATAATATATGCTATGGCATGTCTCATCCCTACTTACTGTTTGAATACTTAAAGGGATACTGTCATGGTAAAAAAAAAATTTTCCAAAATGAATCAGTTAATAGTGCTGCTCCAGCAGAATTCTGTGCTGAAATCTATTTCTCAAAAGAGCAAACAGATTTTTTTTATATTCAATTTTGAAATCTGACATGGGGCTAGACATATTGTCAATTTCCCAGCTGCCCCAATCATGTGACTTGTGCTCTGATAAACTTCAATCACTCTTTACTGCTGTACTGCAAGTTGGAGTGATATCACCCCCTCCCTTCCCCCCCCACAGCCAAACAAAAGAACAATGGGAAGGTAACCAGATAACTGCTCCCTAACACAAGATAACAGCTCCCTGGTAGATCTAAGAACAACACTCAATAGTAAAATCCAGGTCCCACTGAGACACATTCAGTTACATTGAGAAGAAAAACAGCAGCCTGCCAGAAAGCATTTCTCTCCTAAAGTGCAGGCACAAGTCACATGACCAGGGGCAGCTGAGAAATTGACAAAATGTCTAGCCCCATGTCAGATTTCAAAATTGAATATAAAAAAATCTGTTTGCTCTTTTGAGAAATGGATTTCAGTGCAGAATTCTGCTGAAGCAGCACTATTAACTGATAAATTTTGAAAAATTTTTTTCCCCCCATGACAGTATCCCTTTAAGTGTTGCTCACTAGTTATTTATTCAACACCCATAATAGAGACAAGATGTAATGAGGGCCCTGCCCTTATTTGATTTTACATTTGATGCAAATACATTCCTACACTAAACAACAATTTGTTAGTAGCATTCTAGCACATCACCTTATGCCTATATAAACAATAATACAGCATTTGTGTGCTTAGTAATAATTTTCTTGTAATATAGACAAATGCGACATACACTGACTGGAAGTTAAGTAGGATGCATGCATATTAAACGATACTTATCTGAAACATTCTGCGTCCGTTTGGGAATATTTTTAAGGTCATAACAAATGTCAGGATACATGGCATTCTGACAGATACCATTAAAAGGAATTTTCAGCATACAAATTCTTGAGTGGACAGAATTATTAGCTATAGTTACTAATCTGATAAAGCACAAATGTTATGAACTTTGCTTTAAGCAGTGGGATGGATTATGAATATCTAAACCTGATCTCTTCATGAGGTGAGTAAGGTAAGTTGGAACCCCTGCACTACAAAATGCACACATTGAATGTTTACCAGCAAGACAGGAGATAAGCTTTTCGCTACTGTCCCGTCTGCTAGCTCTGGCTCGACTGTAATGTGGGGAAGAAGGCATGACCCCTTTATGGAGGACAGACAGTAGAGCCTGGTCGCTTGGAGCATGTAAGTTGAGGAGTAACTCCGCTCTGTACACAAAGGATCTAGCCCTCAATGTCCAAGTATGGAGTAGTGGGGTAAAAGCTAGCTCTTTACCTCTAAGGGTGCCTCAGCACATGCAAAGGGTGCAAAGAGCTTCCAAATTATTTTTAAACTATGACTTTTGTCCACAATTATTAGGGAACAAAGAAAACAGGCTTTCTCTCACCTTTCCTATATTCATCTCCCAACAAAGTACCAAATCTTTACCTTTTCCCTAACTCTATACAGCCACACCCCTATAAAACATCAGCAATGCTCAATATTCCCAATCTTTTTCCAATCCTCAAAGTCCTAAAACCAACCCGTACACTCTTCACACTCGCCCTATCCCTTCCTTTGGTACCAAAGTGCCAGAATCTTCACCCTTCCTTATAACCCTGTATGGCCACAACCACGCAAAATCCTAACCCTGTCTTTTTCCAACCCTAAATTCTAACACTAACCATAATATGTACACACTTGTTAGGGAACAAAGAACACAAAGCCTTTCTCTCACTTTTCCTGTATTCATCTCCCAACACAATTGCCAAGTATTTACCTTTCCCCATAACTGTAAAGCCACACCCCTACAAAAACTCAGCAACCCTCAATCTTCAGAACCCTTTCTTATCCCAACCCTCAAAGTCCTAACACCAAATCTAAACCCAACCCCTAAACTCCCCCATCCCTTCAAAGTAGCAAAATCCTCTCCCTTCCGTATAACCCTGTACGGCCACAGCCCCACAAAATCACAGCAACCCTTAATCTTCCCATCCCTATTTTTTTCCAACCTTAAGTCCTAACCCCAATACTAACCTTAAACAGTAACCCTAACTGTAATACCCATCTCTAACCCTAATACACTAAACGTAATACCCTAACCATAATACCCAACCATAATACCTAACCCTAACCATAATACCCAACCCTAACTCACAACCTTAACCCTAATACCCAACCCTAATTCCTAACTCTAATACCTAACCCTAATATACCACCCTAATACCCAACCCTAACCCCCAAACCTAATAAACAACCCCAACCCTAATACCTAATCCTGATACCTAACTGTGATACAAATGTGATGTGTGTGTCTATGACTGACTAATTGATTAGCCAGAATAGAAAGGACTGGGGTCAATATAATGAAGCATAGGCAATAGAGATAATGATTAAGGCTCCTGTAGGTTACTAAAAGTCAAAAGAACAATTCATATAAACATGTTGTTGCAAGCGTGAATCATAGTTATGAGACTGATATTTGCTGCCAAATTCAATAGTTCCTGTAGGTTACTAAAAGTCAGACTCGCCTGATGTTGTTGTGCAACATCAGGCCCAATCAGTAATTGCCTTGTGGGATCAACCCCACGAATGAAGTATAAGGTTTGAGATTTTCCCATAATAGCTAGGGACTTTGCCACTGCTGACGAGCTGTGTGATGTTGTTATGGTTTGCTGCCTCCAAAATCGTGTCCCCCGGTTGGAGTGATGATATAATATCTAGGTAACGTATTAATTCATTAACCCTGTATATATTAACTCTTTTCACTGATAAGTGTAAGTAATAAAAAGTGTTGCATGACAATTGATTTCCTGTTTTAATACAGTGAGGTGTGGGTGGGGTAGGTTAAACTACCAATCATAGCAATACACTAACCCTAATACCCAAACCTAATACGCAACCCTAAACCTAATACCCAAACTAATACCTAACCCTAATCCCCAACCCAAATGCACTAACCCTAATAGCCAACCCTAATCCCAAACCCTAATAGGCACCCTAATCCCAAACCCCAAACCGTAATACCCAACCCTAACCCTAATACCAATCCCTAATAGGCAACCCCAACCCTAATCCCCAACCCTAACCCTAATAGCCAACCCTAATAGCCAACCCTAACCCTAATAGCTAACCCT
This sequence comes from Xenopus laevis, assembly GCF_017654675.1. NCBI lineage: Eukaryota > Metazoa > Chordata > Amphibia > Anura > Pipidae > Xenopus > Xenopus laevis. Next base: position 1,969 of record NC_054382.1, on the reverse strand, counting down.
AACCCTAATAGCCAATCCTAAACCTAATAGCCAACCCTAACCCTAATAGCCAACCCTAACCCTAATAGCCAACCCTAATAGCCAACCCTAACCCTAATAGCTAACCCTAACAGCCAACCCTAACCCTAATAGCCAACCCTAACCCTAATAGCCAACCCTAATAGCCAACCCTAACCCTAATAGCCAACCCTAACAGCCAACCCTAATAGCCAACCCTAACAGCCAACCCTAACCCTAATAGCCAACCCTAACAGCCAACCCTAATAGCCAACCCTAACCCTAATAGCCTACCCTAACCCTAATAGCCAACCCCAACCCTAATAGCCAACCCCAACCCTAATAGCCAACCCTAATAGCCAACCCCAACCCTAATAGCCAACCCTAACCCTAATAGCCAACCCTAATAGCCAACCCTAACCCTAATAGCCAACCCTAACCCTAATAGCCAACCCCAACCCTAATAGCCAACCCTAACCCTAAAAGCCAACCCTAACAGACAACCCTAACGCTGATAGCCAACCCTAACGCTAACAGCCAACCCTAATAGCCAATCCTAACCCTAATAGCCAACCCTAACCCTAATAGCCAACCCTAACCCTAATAGCCAACCCTAACAGCCAACCCTAACAGCCAACCCTAACCCTAACAGCCAACCCTAACCCTAATAGCCAACCCTAACAGCCAACCCCAACCCTAACAGCCAACCCTAACCCTAACAGCCAACCCTAACAGCCAACCCTAACCCTAACAGCCAACCCTAACCCTAACAGCCAACCCTAACCCTAACAGCTAACCCTAACAGCCAACCCTAACCCTCACAGCCAACCCTAACCCTCACAGCCAACCCTAACCCTCACAGCCAACCCTAACCCTCACAGCCAACCCTAACCCTCACAGCCAACCCTAACCCTCACAGCCAACCCTAACCCTCACAGCCAACCCTAACCCTCACAGCCAACCCTAACCCTCACAGCCAACCCTAACCCTCACAGCCAACCCTAACCCTCACAGCCAACCCTAACGCTCACAGCCAACCTAACCCTCACAGCCAACCCTAACCCTCACAGCCAACCCTAACCCTCACAGCCAACCCTAACCCTCACAGCCAACCCTAACCCTCACAGCCAACCCCAACCCTCACAGCCAACCCTCACAGCCAACCCCAACCCTCACAGCCAACCCTAACAGCCAACCCCAACCCTCACAGCAACCCTCACAGCCAACCCCAACCCTCACAGGCCAACCCAACCCTCACAGCCAACCCCAACCCTCACAGCCAACCCCAACCCTCACAGCCAACCCCAACCCTCACAGCCAACCCCAACCCTAATAGCCAACCCTAACAGCCAACCCCAACCCTAATAGCCAACCCTAACAGCCAACCCCAACCCTAATAGCCAACCCTAACAGCCAACCCCAACCCTAATAGCCAACCCTAACAGCCAACCCTAACAGCCAAACCTAATAGCCAACCCTAACCCTAATAGCCTACCCTAACAGCCAAACCTAATAGCCAACCCTAACCCTAATAGCCTACCCTAACAGCCAACCCTAATAGCCAACCCTAACAGCCAACCCTAATAGCCAACCCTAACCCCCTAAACCTAATAGCCAACCCTAATAGCCAACCCTAAAGCCAAAACCTAATAGCCAACCCTAACCCTAATACCTAATCAGCCAACCTAATAGCCAACCCTAACCCTAATAGCCAACCCCAACCCTAATAGCCCAACCCTAACCCAACTAACCCTAATAGCCAACCCCAACCTAATAGCCACCCAACCCTTAATAGCCAACCCTAATAAGCCAACCCCAACCCTAATAGCCAACCCTAACAGCCAACCCTAACCCTAATAGACAACCCTAACCTAATAGCCACCCCTAACCTAACAGACCACCTAATAGCCAACCCTAACAGCCAACCCCACCCTAATAGCCAACCCTAAACAGCCACCCTAACCCTAATAGC